>NC_051183.1:69611178-69750935 GCF_013339695.2 Rhipicephalus sanguineus | reverse complement strand
ACATCTTTCCTGACCGGCCATCTGGTGATCCTCGACCAACGATCTCGTTGATCCAGCAGGTTGTGAGGGAAGAGCTTGCGAATGTCGGACTGCAGCCGTGTGTTGTTGACGGACCTCGTGTCAGTTCCATAACGCCTCCTCGTGCACCGGAAATGTTTCGCCGCTATCGTGATCCTGCCCAGTGGAGAACGCAGGACGACAAGCCGATCTGCTTTCGTTGCCACGGTGTAGGACATATTTCTCGCTACTGTCGTTCTCCCACCTTTCCATCTCGCTCGTTTTCTGGCTATCGACGTGACGACAACCACCGGCCCTGCAGTTTCCCGCTCGTGACGGTGGACCATACGCTGAGGCTCCTGCGACATCGGTCCGACGCTCCAGCCGTTCGCCGTCCCCAAGCGATCGTCGCTCCCGGTCACCTCAGCCCCGTCGCCATTCGTCGCCCCGCCCTACTGGACGCCCATACTCGGAAAA
This sequence comes from Rhipicephalus sanguineus, assembly GCF_013339695.2. NCBI lineage: Eukaryota > Metazoa > Arthropoda > Arachnida > Ixodida > Ixodidae > Rhipicephalus > Rhipicephalus sanguineus. Next base: position 69,750,461 of record NC_051183.1, on the reverse strand, counting down.
CTGAGCAATGCAGCTCCCGGAGGTGACGCTGCATTCGACCCCCGACCTGAAAAACCCTCTGCTGACCCCTCACTACGGACCAGAACCTGCTTGCTGTGGAAGTGGATGGCCTACCTGTTACTGCCCTCATTGATACCGGCGCACATATTTCTATTATGAGCTCTGATCTCCGTGCATGATTAAATAAGGTCCTTACGCCGCCCGAGTCCCTATTTGTACGTGTCGCTAGTGGAGGAACTCCGGCTGTACTCGAATGTGCACGGCACGTGTGAGGTTCTCCGACCGCCAGACATCCGTTCTGTTTCATGTTCTCGCTCATTGTCCACATGATGTCATCCTCGGACTCGATTCTTGTCTGACCACTCTGCTGTCATGGACTGCTCGGCCGGTGTTGTACAACTTGACTTGCCTGCGTCCGCCGACGTGTCGGAGGGTGGTTCAGACCAAACTTTCGTGTGCTGAGGCTATTCGTCTGCCACCACAAGCCCTAACTTGCGTCGCTGTTGAAACCCTATCCCAATGTACCGGATGGTGATTACGTGGTTCTCCTTCTCCCAGTTGTCTACGTGGCCCAGCAGCGTCTCCTCTCCGTACACAGTTGTAACTGTTACAGCGAACAAGACGTGCCTTCCTCTTACTGAACTTCGGATTCAGCCCTCAAGTCCTACCACAAGGCATTGCTCTTGCTACTCTGTCACCGTCGCACGAGTGCCAGATCTCATCGGTGTCACCTGAACTGCCCGTTGTCGTCTCTCCGAACCCGCATAGAGTCGACGCAGTCACCTCTTCTACACTGCACAACACATCACCAAGATGATTGCCTCAGAACTTTGCCCTCTCAAGTTAAAGACCTCACTGATCTCCTTATGATCTACTCTGACATATTTGACTTCGACGGTAGGCCCTTAGGTCAAACATCGCAAGTCAAGCACCGCATAGATACCGGTGATGCAGCTCCAATTCACAGGCGTCCTTACCGGAGTTTCACCATCAGAGCGCCAAACTTATTCAACAGGAGGTCGACAAGATGCTCACAAAAGGCATTATTGAGCCTTCTTCGAGTCCGTGGGCTTCCCCGGTAGTCTTAGTTAAAAAGAAAGACAACACCTGGCGTTTCTGCGTGGATTATCGGCATTTAAACAAGATCACCAAAAAGGATGTCTACCCGCTTCCTCGTATCGATGATGCCCTGGACTGCCTTCATGGTGCTACCTATTTTTCTTCGATAGACCCTACGCTCTGGTTACTGGCAAATCGCGTAGACGACCTCGACCGTGAGAAGACTGCCTTTGTAACGCCTGACGGTCTCTACCAATTCAGAGTCATGCCGTTCGGCTTGTGCAATGCGCCGGCCACGTTCGAGCGGATGATGGACACGCTTTTGCGCAGCTTTAAATGGTCTATCTGCCTGTGTTACCTGGACACGTCATTGTATTTGCCCCACCTTTGAGTCTCACCTCGACCGACTTCGTCCATTCTTTCAGTGTTTCGTGCGGCTGGGCTACAACTTAATTCATCGAAATGCCACTTTGGCCATCGCCAAGTTGCTATTGTCGGGCATCTCGTTGACTCATCTGGCATCCGACCCGATCCCGACAAAGTTCGCGCTGTCCTCGATTTTCCCGTACACAACCTTTGCCAAAGACGTTCGAAGTTTTGTGGGCTATGCTCATATTTCCGACGATTCGTCAGAACTTCGCAGATATTGCCCGCCCCCTCACTGACTTCTCAAGAAAGATGTGCCATTTTGGTGGGTCCTGACCAAGCCAGTGCTTTTTCCCGCCTCATTACGCTGCTCACCACACCGCCGATCCTCGCCCACTTCGACCCGTCTGCTCAGAAAACCGAGGTCCGCACAGACGCTAGTGGTTACGGCATTGGCGCTGTGTTAGCCCAGCGTCAATCCGGTCATGATAGAGTTCTTGCGTATGCCAGCCGGCTCCTCTCCCCTGCCGAACGCAATTACTATATTACTGAGCGCGAGTGCCTGGCGCTTGTATGGGCAGTTGGTAAATTCCGCCCCTATTTATATGGTCGACCTTTCACCGTTACCACAGACCACCACGCTCTATGCTGGCTTTCAGCACTCAAAGATCCAACAGGGCGCCTAGCTCGTTGGGCTCTGCGCCTCCAGGAATTCACGTACACAGTGGTCTACAAGTCCGGCCGTCTACATCAAGACGCCGACTGCCTTTCTCGGTACCCCGTTGACGATCCAGACCACGTAACGGATGACACGTCCATCTGTATCTCCTCGCTCTCTGCTTTCGGCAACATCGGTGACGAGCAACAGCGTGACGCGTCCCTACGAGATCTCATCACCCGCCTGAATACTGACTCGACGGACAGTTCGCTTCGCATGTTCGTCATGATAGACGGTATCTTATACCGCCGGAACATGCGCCCAGTGGGACAGGAACTACTAGTTGTAGTACCCACTCATCTCCGCTCGACCGTACTTCAGCAACTACATGATGTACCAACGGCCGGCCACCTTGGTGTTGCCAGAACGTACGACCGTGTCCGCCGACGCTTTTTCTGGCCCGGCCTCTACCGTTCCGTACATCGTTATGTCGCTTCTTGCGAGTCGTGCCAACGCCGGAAAAGGCCAGCTGTACACCCCGCCGGGCTCCTTCAACCCATAGACATCCCTGCTGAGCCTTTTTTTCGTGTCGGCCTCGACCTTCTGGGACCTTTCCCACTTTCTCACAACGGTAACAGATGGGTCGCCGTCGCTACGGATTATTCTACCCGTTTTGCCATTACGAGACCTCTCCCGAGCAGCTGCGCTACAGACGTCGCCGACTTTTTGATACAAGACGTCATCTTACATCACGGCGCTCCTCGTCAACTCATCACGGACCGAGGCCGCTACTTTTATCCAAGGTAATCGAGGACCTACTTCGCTCTTGTGCAACCAAGCACAAGCTTACAACGGCCTATCATCCCAAACGAACGGACTCACAGAACGTTTGAATCGCACGATCACTGACATGCTCGCCATGTATGTCTCGACTGATCATCGCGACTGGGACATTGCTCTACCCTTTGTCACTTTCGCTTACAATAGCTCGCGCCACGACACTGCTGGATATTCTCCCTTTTACCTTTTGTATTGAAGAGAACCGACCTTGCCGTTCGACACGCTCGTACCCATCCCTGACCACATCTCCACCGAATATGCTCGCCACGCTATCAGCACAGCCGAAAAGGCCCGTCAGATCGCCCATCGACGCCTTTCGGACTCTCAACTCAGCCAGAAACATAGATACGACAGTTGCCACCGGAACGTTCGCTTCAGTCCGGGTGACCTCGTTCTCCTGTGGTCTCCGTCTCGGCATGTTGGCCTGGCCGAAAAACTTCTGCCCAAATACTCCGGCCCCTACCGTGTGCTACGCCAGGTGACTGAGGTTACCTATGACATCGCCCCTCTGGACCCTACGGCGCCCTCTACGTCTTCAAACGTCGTCCACGTCGCTCGCCTGAAGCCGTACCTTTCGCCCATCACCTGCTAACAGGCGCCGAGTCGGCGCTTTCGCCGCCGGAGGTCGATGTAGCGGGGTTGCAGCTATGACTATGGTGAGGTGTGCGAAGAAGAAGCAGACGACGTGTCGGTGTGCTGGAAGTAACAACCGCCATCTTGACTGCTGGACCATCCTACACTGTAAATAAGTTATAAATATATTCGCAACAATATTAAGAAGCCTCCGCACGATTGCGTATTTGTCGTTGCACAGTCTTACTTTGTTCGTAAGTGCTACCGTTTTCATAATACCGGGTCATCCGACAGGCGTAGCGCAAAAACAATGCACGTAGCTATATTTTAGGGCCAAAGCTCCTTAGGGTGTGGGTCGTTCCCTTCTCTGTAGTAGCATGTAGCCAGCTCTAGTTTAATGAACTGCTCACTAACCGAGCAATTCACAAGATATCATAATTTACAAGACATCGTAGCGTTCCTTGATTTAATCACACTAAAAGACATACTTTTCGGGCGATATACTCTAGTGAGCTTTCAACTTTTCGTCTTAATGATAAAGAAAATATTTCTACGAAAAACGCAAAGCACACCTTGAGCAAGATGTTTTGTTTTGGGACGCTTTATGTGCAGTAAACGCCGTGCATTGTTCGCGAAGGCGGAACACTTGCCCGATCGCGTTCCGTTGGATTTCGTTGGGCATGCTACCGACCTCGCGTCGTGGAACGCTCCGCGCGTCGTGTCTTCCCTCTAGCCTTGCCGTTAATTCTCACAGGGCGAGCGGGGAACGCGGTCGCTCTTGGCGCGCTTTCTCTTTCGCTCGGGAGCGGACACTTTCCCTGCATTTCATCGATCACAAAGCGGTGATAATGAAGGGACCACGTAAACCAACAGTAAAATAAAAGTTTGATGTTTAATATATACACCGTGTTTAACACTCTTTATGTGATGTACTGGGCGAATTTCACGGACGAGTTTCAAGGTTTACCGATGATTCCCTCCGGAGGTTCGCCCCACTCATCATCACTCACACCGTGGATATGCTGTTATTTTTTTGTTTAATGTTTGCTTGTAATTGGTGGGTGTCGCTGCCCTATTTGGAGATCAGCTAGCGGGTTGTCATCTACTTGCAGGAACTTCATTAAGAAGTCTCCGCGCGATGGCGCATTTGCCGTTACACAGCCTTACTTTGTTCGTAAGTGTTACCGTTTTCATAATACCGCATCATCCGACAGGTGTAGCGCAGAAACAATGCTCGTAGCCATATTTTTTGTGATGCATCGAGTGAAGACAATAGCTGTAGAGTCAGCGTTCCCAATTCATTGAGGACACAGCACGGATGCAATGATTTCTATATTATACCTCTGCTGGCGTAAAGCGTTGGTTAGCAACGTGCAATCTTATCATTTTTTCGTCGAGAGAACTTCTGCCGCCCATAATCGTCTCAGACGTATCGTGTGACACAGAGCGTCGCAGGATACCACTGCTATTCACACTCGCGCTCGAAGCACGTTCGATGATGATGATCAAAACTTTATTTCACCCAAAAGAGGGGACCGACCCAAACCACGTTCGAGAGCACAGCAGAACGATAGAACAATACACGCCTTCCTATTCTGTGTAAGGGTGCACCAATATAGTGTGACATCGATCACACCTTCTTGCCCCTCTGTATTTACTTTAGGTCAGCGCGCTTCCTCTTTTTGTTGATAACAGTGGTTAGAATAGCCACAATATATCAGTACATCGAAGTGGGGCAGTATGCTTGGCTAAGGCACTTCCTCCGTGTTTAATTATTCTTGCAAATCATAACCTTCACGCCTGTTAAACTAAGTGAGCGTGCCATGGCGCCGAGCAATACTCTGACAACAGCTGAAAGCCTTCTTAGAATGGTCTCTCGTGAAAACAAAGGCAATTCGCGCTTGACTATAGGCCATTAAGCAGATAAATTTAACACCGGTAGTTTGCCTCTGTATCTATGTTTCATATTTTTATGCATTCACTTGCGGTAACAATAGGGCCGCCTCAGAACAAGCGCACCTAACAGGTAACTGGAATAATTGCAGAAATCTTTCGCACAAATATAAACTACGCGGCATGCATATTTTGCAGACTCTCAAGTACACTTAAGAAGTACTCAAGTACTTAACGCTCAAGTAGTACACTAGTAAGCAACATCTTACCATTAACCGAATCAAGACGAAATAGTTAATGTTTTAGGCGCGCACTAGAACAGTGCTTGAAAATAACGTGTGGTTTGCCATTTATTATCGCCGCGTTTTAGGAATTCTGCTTCCAACCGAACGCAGTTTTGTGTTAGTAATGTTTAGTAAAATGTACGCATCGAGTGTCGAGTGATAATGTCAAAAGAGCACTTCCGCACCAGCACCTGTTCAACTAACAGAACAGAAATTGTTTTGCAATTTGCTATTTAAAATAGCGGGGACAAATAATCTCAACTCCTTATTCTACCTTACTTTCACATCTGGAGGCGAGAAATCGGGCACAATGAAGATATCGCAAATTGGTAAATTTTGCAACCCTATCTTAATAAGCTCGAGGTACGCATGGTTTGTTGAATTTAGGTGCAATGCGTAGAGACTGATGGCATATGCGGAAATTGGTAATTCATATGAAAGAGAAGACTTCGTCACCTGGTTCGAAAGACGCTGTAAGACTCCCCACTTTTTGTGCCGTGCTTTACAATGTCGCTGTTGTTATGCGACCGCAGTGCACTTTAAGAAAGAAATACCGGCAGCTCTTTTTCGTTAGTCCTGACTTGTTACATATGTAACTGTCCTTAAGTATTCTGGGACGGCTGCGGGCAGACTGGAATGGCCTACCCGTGAAATCATCACCATCGCTTCATCCTCTGTTCTTCAAGACCATATTGCTGATTTTTTAGTACTAAAAAAATTTTTCATTGCTTCTGGGTTATCATAAATGAAACCCCACCTAGTATGTAATGCCCCCTCATCAAGGGGCATTTAATGTAATAAAGTGAACTGCGCTGAAGGTTCCATTATGCCTACATAAATTCAAGAAAGTGGCTGGCTCTCACGTAAACGAGGGCAGATGTAAGCATGAAACGGTAACTGACAAAGCAGAGTATTCGAATATGATAATTACCACACTCTTAAAATGAGTGCAGTGCATGTTCGCGAGGGCAGACCGCACCATACGGTGCACTGGTCAGTATGCACACCACTGTTTCCTGTCCCTGTGTGGTATAAACTTCTGGACTTTGCCTAGCGTATGCGCGACCACGAAACGATGCAGGCTTGTGAGCTTACTGAGCGGGAATCAACCTGTTTTGAACTAAACCTCATGCAAGTCTCGCCTCACGCCAACGCAATACTCACGGCATGGTCACCCAGCTTGGCGCCATGTCTCGGAGGCAGTGCAGCTTACCGAGCACAAATAACCCGGTCTCAGCGCGAAATGATGTATATCAAGTGTTCGGTGCCGTGTACCTGTTTTCGTAACGACACTATTAAAATTCGGAGATAAATATCAGGGTACAAGATGTTAGAGCTGCGGTGATATCGTGAAGAAACATTATAAACATATCAAAAGCAATATTCTTTAACTTGTTTGGGCACTCCTTCTTTGTGAGCAACGCGTTGCGAGTGTCGACTATGCAGAACCAACCAGGCCCCACTTCTAGCTCTTCTAGCTAGCAGCTCATTACTTTCGGAAACGCGGCCTCCATACATCAACCGAGGGGAGCTCCATGTGGTCTTATAGCTTCAACGTTATCCTTGCGGTGATAGAACAATACGTACGAACCTTCCCCGTCACGACATAAGCGCGCGAGCATGGGCGACCATACCCTGTAATTGAAAACACAACTAGAGGGCGCGCGCGCATTTCATTGCAACTCCGGCGAAGCACGAGGGATGCGACGACCTTTAAAGCGTGTCCTTCGCGCCATATCGCGGGTGATAGCGTACACGTTGAAGCACCTCCGAGCTCTGCACTCCACCCGAGGTAAATGGTGTATATAAGTAACTTGCTGTTAGTATACTGTGTAGCGCAGTTGTCTATTGCAGCGCACTGCGGAGCAAGAGGTCGCAGGTTCGAATCCTCGTTATATGTACATATATATATATATATATATATATATATATATATATATATATATATATATATATATATATATATATATATATATAATCCATGTTGTGCTGCTGCGTATACGCATATATATACATATACGCAACATGACGCCGTCGGCGACGGCAAGAACGCGCCGAAAGTGTCCATATAATTGCTGTTGCAATAAAAGACAGTATCTGTTGCTCATTTTCGTGAGCCTTCACTTGCCACCTGCATAACTCTCTTTAATGTTACAAGTTAACTCACTTTTGGGGAGTCGCGCCACCCACGACTCTACGAAGAAAGAATATTTATCTCCAAATCTAGTTAACGTGTACCATTAAAAGGGGTTATGTATGTGACGAGTGACGACTCAACCAAAAGAGTAACATGTACTCTTTTTTTATAGTGCAAAAACAAAAGTCACATGAGGCAATATTCACATTAAGGTTCCCCAAGGCTGGCGTAGTTATAAAACAGCTTTAGTTCCAGCACGATTGCTTATGCAAGTAGTGTTTGATGGCGCACCTTTCTTTTAGATGCGAAGCAGCTCTTTGTCTAGCCTGTGTAACGCTGTACCTCCGTGCGTCCATACGAACGCACCGCAACGCGCTCCCCTCGCCGGAGGTGTTGGATAGGTGCCAAGTAGGTCACGCCGCAGCTGCGCGTTGACATCACGCTCCCCTCGCAGTGCGCGCTGACGTCACTCTCTCCCTCGCCTGCCGCAGCGCCCGCAGCTGCCGCCTCGTCCGTTCGCCCGCAACACCTGCCGCTACCATCGCTCGCTCCGCTACCGCCACCGCCACTCGCTACACCGCTGACTCGTCGGCTCACGCGCAATAAACCTGACACGCGCCTAACGTACGCGTTGAAACATGTCTGTACCTGTCACCTCTCTCTCGCTTCACCCTCTCCACCGCTCTCAACGCTCGAGCGCGCATCGAGTGGTAACACTCTTTCGGCTCGATTATCTGCGACGGAGAGGACGCCGGAAGACGACGCTCCTTCGCCCGCCGAAACATCCACCGAAGCGATTAGGCCTAACCCGGCCGTCGCCGGCGTTGCGAGGGTTAGCGAAGCCGATCGCCTTCGCGAATGGCGACGTCGCGCCTGGAACACCGACGATCTGGTCTTTGCCAACTTCGACGTCCAATGTCTGCAGGAACCCCTCAGCGTGCACTTCATCGATCACAAGGCCGTGGTAGTCAAGGCGAAACGAGCGCCAGCTCCGGTCCAGCGCCCGTGTCCACTCTGAAGAAACGACAAGACCTAGGCCAGCCATCGCTTCAAGCGAATCTTCCAGCGCTCACCGCAGCACCCGCGTTAGAGCCGTTCAACCCGTGACGCCACCCGTGCGCAACGCTGCTGCTTCGCATCCCATCAGGGTTCCCTTTGGGAAGATGGTGTTAATTTTTGTTGTAAGATTTATGTAAGTATACTGCGAATGTGTTACTGCTTAATGTGAATGATACTAATTTAAACGTAAAGCAAACACAGCACGTACCGTAAAATACCGAGCAAGGGCCCCCCTCCCTTCTTTGGGAGATTCAAATATGCGGCCTCGTCTCCCTTCTCACCATTTCACTGTTTCATTGGCTGTTTTCATTCGCCCAACGAAGCTGAATGAAAACTGTTAATGCATGCGTATCCAATTAGAAGCACGGGTGTGCATTCGTTGTATTTAATGTCTCTTTTACCGCCATATTGAAATTTGATCCATGACCGAGCAGGGCCTCCACCGGTGGTAGGGAGGGGCGCTTGCTCGATATTTTACGGTAATATTTCGTCCAAAAAATAAACTCCTCCTACATATCCTAGGTTTAAATACCCACATTTTTTAAATGAAGACCGTAAACTCTTGTCGATTTCTTGGGGTCACTCTCAGGTCTGACCTCAGTTGGTCTCAGCGTATATATATTATACTCATGTTAAGTTGTCTAAACCCCTTAGTATGTTATACAGACTAAATTTTTTTTCTGAAACATCTTAGAAAATAAGTATATTTCTCATTTATCTATTCCCATTTAGCATACTATCACCTAGTCAAGCATACATGCAGCGATAGATTCTGAACGGGCTTCCTTTCTACAAAAATGATGCTTAAAAATGATTTCTTCTCATCAACTTTACTCCCTGTATGAGACCCTCAACATACTACCATTCTCATAGACGTATAAGTTTTGCTTAGCAAGTATGATTTTTTGCGAAATCAAACAATATTATATCGAATTCGCAAACAAATATTTAAACAGACAAGTGGCGTAAGACCTACGCACTATTTCACTCATGGGTTGAAGACGAAGAGCTAACTAAGGTACTAAAATTGTAGATTATCAAATATTTCCGTCGTGCAGTGCATACCCATTCTTAATCAAGCTCACCAATGCAAACTCATGTACGCCTCGTTTGGAAAAGCAAGAAAAACTACTTTTCATGCCTCCTTAAAACATATAATAACTTCCCCGTGATATCTCATATTATGCTTCGAATTATTTCTCCGTTTCATATTGAATGTCTCGAATTGATGTAATCTAGCTTTTCAAAAGCTTGTGCAAAGACTGTTATAAAGCAGAGTTCTCTTTAACAATCACGAAAAGTCTGGCGCTTATATGCGAATAACAATAAAGAATTTCTTTATAAGTATATGTTTCGCTTCGTTGCGAAATTACTGCTACAAGAAACAACATGCCGAACAGAAGTTATGTCGTGCTGCAGTCTTTCAATATGACGGGGAAAGGAATCTACAAGAAGGCATCATTGTTCAGTCGGAACAATGATTCGAACACATGTACGTTGGGCAGCAAACGGGATAGGGACCGAGAGCACCGGGCATCTGCGTACACAATGGATCAGTCATAACGGGACACCTGCAAGGGAGCAAAAAAGAATTTAGTGAAAATACAGCAAACTGAATTAACACGGAAATCATCTATCGGCCGCACGTGTCCGCTGCTGCAGCGCTATTGCTGAAATATTTTGGATCTGGATATCGCGTCATGTCCGCCACTGTGTCACCGTTAAATGCCGGTTTTTCTGACCGCCTGAACAAACGCAGTGTAAAATTTCAGGTGCCAGTTTACGCACATGTCTTACGTCATATCCAGTAAAAGGCTAATATTTTTTGCGGAATCATGAACCCTGCGTGACGCATCTACACCAAGTGCTGCATTCCAGTATCTTCGCGGTGGTTGCTACTGTCGGCTCTCTCAGCATAATAAGTGAACTCTAGAAATGAACGGATGTTGGGACGCTTGAGTAGTGCCCCAGGGACGTGGCTTCCTACAGGAAAAGCACGAAACTTTTTTAATAAGACTAATGGCTAATGGGAAGTAGCATGTCACAATACGTATATGCGTATCACATACGCCCGCCTCGAAGACCGGTCTTCAACGGGGTCAGAAAGCACAATGCATCAGTTTAATTTCGCGGACAACGAAGAGTTGAAGTAGTAGTAGTAGTAGTAGCCTCTACTGCATGGCTCATACCCACTCAGGGGGATTGGCCAAGAAGTTGTCTTACAAAAAAATTTTTTTTTTTAATAATATTTTGAGTATTGAATGCTGATGCCAATAAAAAGAATAAATAAATAAATAATAGCAATGCATATATAAGAATAGACGAGTTCTTTCTCTTCATTACACTCTTTGGAATCGTGAATCCCCACTATACAACTACTACAATGGGGCATGTCCGATGAGCTTTCTCACAGACCGTTAACTCCTTCTTGCAGACTTAGAGAACGATATTTCGCCCCTTTGGCGTCGTTTGATTTTCTAAGCAACGTGCTAATACGCACGACATTGCAAATAAACACCGCGTGTTAGTTGCTCCTCGTTGCAATTGCGTCATTTCATGCGTTAGGTGGCTCACACGAACGCCTACCATTTTGCTCCTTTAATTATTCATTTATTCATCTAATTCGAGCTCGTACCTTCGGAACTAATTTAGGCATTGTTAAATAGCATGGAAAGGCGCATACATGTCGGAACAGATGTGTACCCGTGATATACCCAAAAATTAACGCACATTGCTCTTAGTCACGCAACGCTTTGTCACAGCAGAGCTGGTGGCCACTTAGCTGGTCTTGGCTTGGCTAGGCCTTTACCATCTCACCTTCACTTTCCCAGCCCTTCCAATACTCTACTATACAAGGTTATGCTTGCTTTGTTCTATCTTTTAGTGTCTGCTTCTCTCAATCCTTCTCCCTGTATCTATTTATTTCTCTGTCTTTCCACCTTTTCGTCTCTTTCTTCCCTTTCTTTCTCTCTATTTTAGATGCGAAGTATCTCTTGCTCGGGGGTATGTAACGCGGCGTGGTAATCCGCACGCCGCGTTGTAGTCCGCACTCACACTACGCATGCGCGACTCTCCTCCTTCCTTCTCTCCAACAGCTGCGCGTTAGTCTCCCCAATTCTCTACCAGCACCTGCTTGCGCTTCTCCTGCGTTCTCGCTTCTGCTCTCACGGCGCATACGCTACTCTCCTCCTCTAGTCTCCTCTCCTTCTAGAGGTAGAGCGCTGCGCGTGTTCAGTCCAGCGCTTGCCTCGGTTGGCTCCTCTGAAATGCGGGCTCGACATGCCGAAATTCTCTCCTGCGCAGCGCCGCGACCAGGGCCAGCGCATGCGCGTCCTCTCCCCCTTTCTCTCCCCTCTCCTACGCTGCCTCTCACTAGCGCGCCTGTCGACGTTCCCCGCACGCCTTGTGAGAATTAACGGCCAGGCTAGAGGGAAGACACGACGCGCATGGTGTTCCTCTTCGCGTTCCACGATGCGAGCTCGGTAGCATGCCCAGCGAACGCCAACGGAACGCTATCGTGCAAGTACTCCGGCTTCGCATCGCCTCATGGTCCCCTTTAGCGGGAGATGGTGTAATTTTTTTTTCTATCTATGGCTTTCTGTCTCTCCCTCTTACTGACTCCCGAGGAAGAAGCGGCCCTTCCACGACCGTGTGTCCCTGCCCCGCTTATACCACAGTGGTTTCGCGCGAACATGCCACGTCACAAGTGTTACGAGTTTTAGGGGCGAAGCTCCTTAAGGCGGCACCCGTTCGTCCCTCGAAGTCGTCGTCGTCGTCGTAGTGGCAGTAGTAGTAGTCGTAGTCCGTAACAAGTCTTACGCTTTGACCTCCAAGGTGGTGCCGGTGGGAGATTTTTCCTGTGCGTTGTTGAACAATAAAAAATTCGCAGCGTGCGCGTTAACTAAAAGCCGAATTCTTCTGTCTCTCATTCCCCATTAGCAGCAATTGGCATGTTCCAGTAGGAAACGTTAGTAGAAGTAGAAGTGTAAGTGTTAGCTAAAAGCCGACTTCTTCTGTCTCTCATTCCCATTAGCAGCCATTGTTTACCTCCAAGGTAGTGCCTGGTGAGATTTCTCCTGTGCGTGATTAAACAATAAAAATTTTGTTCAAAACGCCGTTGATTGATGAAATAAACCAACGAAAGACGCCAGATGTTTTGTAAAAGCAGAACGAAAGAACGCCAGATGTTTCTAAAGCAAAACGAAAAGACGCCAGCTGCTTAACGAAAGACGCCAGATTTTTCTAAAGCAATGGTTGTCTAAACAATGAAAATTCACAGCGTACATGTAAAATTAAAGTGAGCTGCAAGTCGTCATAACTCATCGAACCTTTAGTATAAACGCGCCCGATCTCACGTCGGTGATGATGTACTGGGCAAAATTCACGGAAGATTCACGGTTTACCGATGAACCTCCGCAGCTTCGCCCACTCATCATCATTCACTGCGTGGATATGCTGTGATTTTTTTGCCTGAACATGTCACGTTACTAGTGTTGCGTTATATTACGTCACATGACTAGTGATACGCGATTTCGGCAGGAACGTGCCACATGACTAGTGTTACGTGATTTTGGAGGGATATCGTCACGAAACTAGTGTTTCGTAACTTTGGTGGAGACATGCCACGTGACTAGTATGACGGGATTTTTGCGGGGAAATATCACGTGGCTAGTCGTACGTGAATTTACGTCACGTTTCTCTCCTCTTTATTTTTCGTTCTTTCTGTCTATCTTTCGATTTCTCGCTTTCTCTTTCTCTCTCTTTATTTCTCGCTTTTTATTTCTATCTCTTCGGTTCTCTTTCTTGGCCATTCGGACAAATCGACGCGGCGGGAGAGAGCGCGCCGGGCGCACGTGTTCGTGGAACGAAGCGGAAGTTGAAGATGACGAAAAAACCGCGGACCGGTATGATGATGATAGTTTTCGGCAAACGCTGACAGTAACGTTTACTAACAGTAACGTTTACTGACAGTAACGTTTGCTAACCTGTCAAATGCGCAAGTAGCAACATGCCAAATAGTAACGGCAATATTTTCTACCCATGTTTCAAAAGGTGAAAATGCTAGCGTCGCGTACTGAGGTTGGCGCGCGTGCAGCAAGTTCCGCAGTTAGTTTTTTTTCTACCTTTTCTTCACAAGTGCAAATGTCACATCAATTTGGAAATCCTGTAAGATGGTTGAATGTTCCAGGAAGCTCTATTAGAAATATCGCCTAAACATATATGTTGCCTCTGTTGATAATTTGATTTTCTTTGCACTTAACTTACATTATTTAATACGTCAGACAATCCACTGCTTAAAACCATCCTCAGTGGCTCAAACAATATTGTATGTACATTTCCCAGCAGCAACCACCTCATACCTGCTTTCAACTGTAAATGTGGTGTCCTTCAGTTCTGCCACAAGAAGAAGAAATAGTAGAAAAGGAAAGGCAGCGAGGTTAACGAGTTTAGGACAACCGGTTTGTTACCCTACACTTGGGAACAGGATGGAGGAGATTGAAAGATGGAGAGGAAAGAGAAAGACAGTTGTTCATAACACAGTGCACACACAGTCAGTCACAGTCTATCACTCTTGTGTGGTACGCGACATCACTGCCACAGCCGCTCGTCCAAGTTCGTTCCTTTAAAAAAAAAGTAAGTAGCGCCTTCATCGCCTTCCCCTGCGATTTCTTCTGTCGACGACATGTAAGAATACCTTCTACAGACATTGGTCTATTCTCAATGTGAATTAGACCGTACGCCAGGAACTGTCTCTGAACATATATCCCGGACAGGAATGTGCTCTAGCGTCTCCTCGCAAGGACAGGTATCACCGGGTCGGCAAGAGTATTGTCGGCTATTCTAATGCGAACACACCGATAATGCCGCTTGGCACTCAAGAACAGTTCATACTATTTTTCATGGTCGGACGCTGCCAGCAGACTTCAAGTGCTAGGACAGTAGATCACGCTCTGTCTATGGTGCCCACCAAGCAGCAGAACCAACCGGACCAATAGTCAACCCACCTGTCCTCTTTGAAGCATGTCTGTATGCCAACTGGAATCCGCCGAAAAGAAGCCACTCTGCTTTATCTCTTATGGCTAGGGGTGCACTTCTGCCACAAATAGCATGAAAGTGCTATTAGGGCCTCGCCGCAAAATGCAAGAAACTGACATGACAACTGCATCAGTTATGCTGCAATCTTTCTGTGCGGTTAAGACTTGGCATGCATAACTCAGACGTAATTTGATTATGGAAGCCAACGACACATTCTTTTCTTGCGATGCCCTATAGCAACCAAGAAATAGGCCATATATGTTCCTGTTCTTGCTCAATATTTCCTGCAGACTCATCTATTTAGTAAGAGTAGGTCGTGAGCTGCAAATAATTTTTTCTGATAGCAATAACTATTTTCGGCATAAGAACTTACCGCCTATAATGATTTCGCGCTTATGCCGTGTGCAACTTTCACGCATTTTTTTATTCTTAGCAGCTACAACTCGTCCGCGTTTATTCTCAAACTGCCGTCACTGTATTTTACTGTTAAGATACGGCCGCACTATTTCGCTTTAAACCTTAATGCATTGTAGTGAAAAGAACAACGCCTTATAGTATGACATTAGAGAAGTGGATTGTTCCTATGAGATGTCTTCGAAGAAATGGGCTGTGCACGCAGCATCTCCTTGTGTTTTCACGATCTACATGTAGTAACATCTAGAAACACAGGGTTGCCTGTTAAGGCAGTGTGAACTTTGATATAGTGCTCAAGGCATCAAAAAGTTGCTGATTTCTTGTATGTCGCTTGGTTTCCACTGTGTTACTTCAAGCAAGGGCAAAAAAATATATAAACAGCCGCATGCATGAAGATGCTTTCGAGAGCTCGCCACATTTCTTTCTTAGTGCCACTTAGTGCCGATCAATCGTGAAAAATCAATTAGTATATGGAAGCTAAGTAAAGAGGCTAACTATTGCGAGCAAAATACGATACAAAAACGACAACGAACTGCATTCTTTTTATTTAAACAATAAACAAAATTTTGCCATCTCGTTGTTGGAAGTTGCGAAAACTTAGCGTGTTTTATCGTCGCATTCGGATTCACCGTTCACCCGTTCTAACACTCGTGCTCGGTTTGCATGCAAACAAATATCCAACATCGATTTCTAGGTACTAAATTGTAAATGATCGCATAGATCATACAGTAATTACGAACCTGAATTTCTGTCGTCCTTTGCATCTTGAACGCTATCTGTAGAAATCAGTTATGCGCTTCCAAGTTCTACCTCAGACTCTTCTTGCTTTTAAAAGCGGAACTGTTAAAGCTTTTCGTTGCGCCGTGTAGTGCGAACCGAATTGAACCCGGCTCGCGCTCATTTCGCCCTATTCTTCCTGCTCTGCTGCGCTCCCACAACACGTGCGCTGATAAGTACGCCCATGAAATGCACTAACTATGATGGGCGAGTATCTTGCGTGGCTAAATATCAAGTAACATAAAGTACCAACTAGTACGATGACCAAAATCACGTAACGTCACGCAACTAGTCACGCGATTAAATTACGCAACATCACGTAACAACTAGTCACGTGACTAAACTCACAAAACATCATGTAAGAACTACTCAAGTGACTAAACATCACGTAACATCAGTCACCTAACTAAAATTACATGACCAGTCACATGACTAAAATTACGTAATACCACGTAACACCTAGTCATATTACTAATAATCATGTTCCATCAAGTAGCAGCTAGTCACATGACATGTTTCCGCCAAAAAGACGTAACATCCAGTCACTTCTCATGTTCGCGCCAAAACTACGTAACAGTTACGTGTCTAAAATCAGTTAACATCAATAACTGGCCAGGTGATTAAAGATCACCCAACATCACGTAGCAGCTAGCCACGTGACTGAAACCACGTAACAACTGGTCATGTGACGTGTTCCCGCCAAGAACCACGTAACACCTAGTCACGAGACATGTTCCCGCCAAAACCACGTGACACATTCCTAGTGTGGAGAACCGACCGAAGCCGGAGAAGGAGAGTCAAGCTAAACCTACTTAGTGCCGCGAGCAAAAAAACTTACCATCTCTAGCAAAAGCTTGGCATCACTAGCAAAAACTTCAAAAAAGCAAGGTCGAGCACAAGCTCCGATGTTGGTTTCAGCCTTGCGCCACCACTGTAAACTGTGCTTCTTTTGTAATGTATGGCGAACATGAATGAGTGTTCCAATGCGCAGTCACCAATAGTCAAAATCAGAATTCCTAAATTGCATTATTGTCTACAATCATATGTAGCGTGTTACGTGTCTCTCTCATTGATCTAAAGGTCTCCAAATAGATATATCTAATATTTACGCCATTTTTCGTTTTATTTCCTTCCTTACCTCTCTATCGCCCATTACCCTTTCCCCTGTGCAGGTAGCAAGCCGAAAAACTTTCTTCTGGTTAACCTCCCTGCCTTTCACTTAACCTTTCTCTCTCTCCCTCTTTATGCCCTGATGTGTAACGATTAGAGCCAATCAGAGCTATATTTCAAGCATAGACGTCTTAAATAAAACATGCCAACAGAACAAAATCTGTATTTTTATGATTTTGGAAAGTCCATTGCTCTTACCCTTCGGTCCACAGGTTTCCCCATTGACAAGTGTACTGTACGCAAGGAGTTTGACTGTTATTCACTGTTCCATTCAATAGAACAGAATTATTTGGTAGCTGACAGTCATCTACGAGTCAGAGTACGTTTTCTGTATTAGTTTAACGAAATATTGAATGCTTTTAAGCACACTCCAATTGAATTTTCGCTTTTCACTAACTAGTAAAGGCAACCAGAATCAATTGTTCCAAACAAGAGTGAGGCTATCAGTTGCATTAAAGAATAACAGGGCAGAATCTCACCGCATCAAGCAATTAGAAAAGAACGAAAAGATCCATGCAACTATAAACTTCGGCATATATGGCTACATATTTGTCATTTATATAGTTAAGACGTTTTCGAAAGGATCGGTAACACTGTGAGTGCTGCAACTACATTGGCAGTACAATACCGATACCAGTAGTGTGCTAGCCTGGCAAAAATGCTTCCTTGGAGATTATGAATGTGGATAATACTATCAAGCCATGTATAGGTGCCTCAACATGGCATCTTCTTGAATAGCGTCTAATACGCTCCCCCTAACCGCTGATATTTCAATCTGCGCTCAGGTTGTTGAATATCCGCAGGTTCCGATACTCGACGTACGGCTTTTCTCAGCTGTCGACAAGTGTGTTGCATTTTTCCTAAAGTGAATACAATAGGTGCAACTATGCGGTGCCATTGATTAGGTTCATGCAATTTTTCCTCTAGCAGTGACGTGTTCTAGTGAATACGTTTCATAGCGTGTGAAGAATTCTTGCAAATAATAAAGAAAAACCGCTCAATAAGCGTAGGGTTCGAAGATGTTTCGTCACTACTACAAAGTAAAATATATCAAATCGTTACTCACACTCACTGTACTCGCTTGATATTCCTGCCCACAGCATGAAGCCTATAAGAGCAGTTGAGAACATATTTGCCGTTTGTGTACTCTTAATAGAGGAATACCTTAATACCTGAAATGTTCCGTCAAATGATATTTTACTGTTCAGCAAATAAAGCTGTCAGCTTTACATGTACAGGTTCAGTTGACAGTGCTGTACACCTGGCGCATACACATTTAACCTTGAATGCACGCCATACATTTTATACCAGCATTGCTCGTAGCGTTGTTTTTATAAAAGCTCTGCACAACACCGTCGGTCCAGACAAATAGAAATGTCATGCGCCATGCTAAAATTGTCATCTTTCGCGTATCACACATTTAAACAGGCAAATCAGCATGACACCCTCAACGCACACATTTTGTCTTTTGTAAAATTTCAGCAGAAGTTTAACTGTATAGCTAATACACTAATACGCACTCGCACAGGGCTTCTTTAAAGCTGATAAAAGTGGCGAAGCAGTTGTTGGGTTATCCATACCCCGTACGTTACACAAAGTACGAGCTGAGATCAGCTTCAGAGCACTTGAGAAACTCCCGCTAAATACAGCTATACATCTAACTCCTTTAAAAGCTTTCCGTAGATTTGTAACTTTTCCGTAAGACAACACTTCTGAAAAGTGCAAATATTTCTTTCCGAGGTCAAGTGTGCTTTCTAGTAATCTATGACAACTCGCGTATACATAAGTGCAGATGGAAAATTTCCTGTCTACTTGGAGCCATAAATAGTGTAGCTGATATTTTGAGAAGTACACGTTTAAATTCTAGAGAGAGAATTATGTTCGAGTTTTTGTCGTTGGTTTAGACGCTTTTCTGACAGGCTATCTTTGAGCGTAGCGCACAGATCTTTAACATTAGACTAAGGTCATTTGTATGACACTTCGAGACTTTTATAGATGTTCAGAGGAGGACGGAGGTTTGATATAATGAGAAGTTGCTCAAGACAGAATCTCGCTGTAGCTCGCTTTCCGACACGATGAATTCGCCTCATAAGGTCAGCAACTGGTGCCCTCAGCCTGCGTTTTCATGTATTTCTTCATTACTCTCCCATAACTTCAAGGCAGGAGAAGGAAAAGATGTACCTTCAGCCCTAAGAAAGACAAAATTACACCATCTCCCGCTAAAGGGGACCATGAGGCGATGCGAAGCCGGAGCACTTGCACGATCGCGTTCCGTTGGCGTTCGTTGGGCATGCTACCGACCTCGCGTCGTGGAACGCGAACAGGGACTCTACGCGCGTCGTATCTTCCATCTAGCCTGGCCGTTAATTCTCACAGGGCGAGCGGGGAACGCGGTCGACAGGCGGGTGAGAGGGGGGCAGCGAAGGAGAGGAGAGAGAAGGGGAGGGGACGCGCATGCGCTCGAGCTCATCGCGGCGTTGCGCAGGAGAGAATTTCGGCATGTCTAGCCCGCGTTTCAGAGGAAGAGTGGAAAGGAGGAGGGGAGAGGGGTATGGGAGAGGAGGAGGGGAGAGGGAACGTAGAGAGGGGAAGGGGATAGTGAAAGTGGACAGGGGAAGGGGAGAGGGTGAGTGGAGAGGAGGTGTGTGGAGAGGGTATGCGCATGCGCAGTAAGGGTGGTCACGCCGCACACCACCGGATTGAGCTCGGCCTTAAGATACTTCGCATCTAAAAGAAAGAAGGTGGAGGGTCTAAAGGCGATAGAACGAAGGTGGTGAAATAAACTACGATAGTGGCCGTGCACATCGCCTGGCCATTCAATGTACGCGGTTGCTGCCGGTGCCACGCAGTTCACTCCTCCATGCGCCTTTTGCACAACGGGGACAGACGGCGCGTTTCCTCCCCGCTGGAGTTGCAATCATCGGCAAGCCCCTCGCACACATTCACTCGCATATAAAATACACGGTGCGGGAAGCGATGTTAGAGATTTCTACTTTGTACGGAACCTCACGGCGACGCAGTCTTTGACGGCAAAAAAAAAAAAAAACGCCAGTCCTGCGCAGAAAGCGCAGCACAGTCAGGGCGCGTTCACACTGAGACATTCGGCGGCGAGAGCGCGCGGAATCCTCTTCGGCGGTAGCGAGATCCGCCGGAAAATCCCTTTCCGCGCCGATCGGTCCTGGACCAATTTTTGCGGCAGCTGCCGCCGGCTTCCCTCACCGCGAACCAATCGAAACGCGAGTCGAACATTCGAAAAATGGCGGCGCGCTTGTAATATCGCAGTCGTCGAAGCCCGCAGGAACAGCGATGTCTTTCGTAATCATCCTGTAGCTCTCGACAACTGCCATGTGTTGTCGCGATTAGCATCTTTGCAATACATCATCGCGATCTCGCAAAACGGGTAGCATTATCTCGGCTCGACCAAGCTTATCGCGTCTTGCAAATCAGGACGAACCACCTACAACTGCTTGCGTCGTTTCTTGTTCGGCGAATGCATCTTTCTCCTCGTCAGACATCGCCAGAAAATTTCCAGCAAGTCCAGCAGTTCGACGACCCTGCTCCTGTTTATGCGCTTCGCCATAACGCAACGCGTACACAACGCCGAGCGCGTCGACGCCAGCGTTCCTTCGCGCGAAGGGACGATGACAACTAGACGCCCTAGTTTCGGCGGTGCGGTTGCTAAGTGGTGTGAACAATGTGGAATTTCGGCGGCGCGCGAATTCCGGTCGCTGTGGCGGGCGGATTCCCCAGTGTGAATGAGCCCTCACAGCGACAGCTGGAAGAGTGGCATTTTTAGATGCCGTTGTAAACTCTCTTGGGGCTACCAATACAAGTGCACTTGCGAGGTAGTTACTAAGCCATAAATCATAATTTTTGTGAAGCAGGGAAGCAGCCAATATGCCATGTTTTGTCATTCTGCGAAGAACCGTGATACCCACTAAACACCTGCAAAGCACTTCGTTGATGCTGTGCCTGATGGCGATGAAGAATTGTGGCAGAGTCCTTTGTAATGGGTTGGAAGTATTCAACAACCCATTCGTTGCGCAGTTCGCATTGTGTGACGCCCTGTTGCCGAATTCACGTTGTGTGATGCCTGGTTGTTATTTTACTCTTCTACGACGCTATATTGGATATGTTAAAGAGAAGCTGAATTTCTTTTAGAATTCGAAAAAACATTGTTGTTAACAGGGACCATCAATATTGTCGATGATGGCGTAATTTTTTCCGCTGTTGTGGGAGCAGGAGCTTTAAAATACGAGGAACAAAAGTTCGTCTTGCTCCGCCCACTCGAACCCGCCGAAGTGTGGACGTGGAAACGCACTAATCGGAACTGCGTCATAGTCGGGGAGCCGCGAAGCACTGTCGCATCTCCAACTGTGGCCTCCGTGACTAGTTCCGGCTGCGCGCGTTGATGAAACTGATCGCGAAGGCCATGCTTTGATGTTGCCGATGACGCGCACATCGAAGTTGACATCACCGCGTTCGCTCAGACTCTCAAGAAGCCCTGCGGCTGTAGCCACTGTTTTTTTGCCAAGAAATGCTATTTGCGTTCGCTTCTATGAACTCTTATATTGGTTTTCAAATTCAGCAGGGATCAGAATATGATTACACACTCCAAAGTCCTTTTTTTAAGTGCTTCAGCTTCCCTTTAATGTGGTTCCTCACCGACATGAAGCCTGTATAGGGCCTTTATGCAAAGAAGCTTCAAGCACCGGCATGGCTCTGTGTTAGAACGCTGGGCTGCCACGCAGAGGGCCCATGTTAGAACCGCGTTTCATCCCGGATAATTATTCTTTTCTCGTTTTTTTTTTATTTCATGCAATAGCGGTTACGGACACCGGAGACGGCGACGGCGGTGGACAACTAAGGCACCAGAAACGGTCGTTGTTGTGATCTCATAACAGCTTTCGCTGTAAAATGCTGTGGGAGGGTCTGTATAATTCATATCAAAATAAAAAAGAAGGTGGGAGAGGAATGTGGAACACTGGTGCTGGTCTGATTTACAGAGGGGGTAGACCTTGAAGCACAGTACAGCCAGGCGCTGGCAGTGATGATAAAATATTCGCATGTACTCCCAAATACCAATAATAAACTCTGTAATAACTATTCGATGTTGTCAATCAACATGCACCTTATAACACGTCCCTTCAAATACTAAGAGCCACATATCGCTGTAATAAAGGTTGTAAAACACGTTAGATCATGCGAAAGCAAGCGTACCGCCAACGTAACAGCTTGTTCTCGCCATAGATGTAATGCTTGCGAATACCTTCAAAATCACGTTAAAAGTAAAAGCATCAGAAGCGAATATGTCCGTCATGCAAAATCGACTATTACGTGCACCAGTTCGTAGTTTACTTACATGATGAAATGCTATTGTATAACAAGTAATCCATTTTCGAAATAAATGAAAGCCAATTACAGGCACATTAAACTGTGGTCGCACGGACATGACGGGGAAACTGCCGAAAACAGTAACACACCATTTTCAAATACCAGGCCACAGTTCTGATCAATGGAAACTCAATGTGCTACAGACAAACTTCTTGTTGAGAAATTAAGCGCAGAAAACAGTTTTTCGATTGCCGTAGCAATACAGTGTGCAAGGTCTGCTCATCCTGTAGGTCATGCTATATTGGTGTACCTGGTCGCTGTGTGAAACTACCACGTGTGCGAACAATTCAAAAAACTATGAGAACGATCTATAATAATTATAATTGTCGGGGCTTAACATCCCAAAACCACGACACGATCTAGAGATCGGTCGCTTATCTGCCGATTGTTTAGATTTCGGTTGTGCGCCGGTTGTGTAGGTGCACGTTTGTATCCAATTACCCTGATGAACGCGTTTGTTTGAGTTCACAGTATTTTCCTATTCCCGAACAGCTGCCTGTGCCAGCCATATTCGTCACTTTTGAACACGAAAGTGTTTTATGCCGGCGTCCGCCAAGACTTCAGTGCCGTATTTCCGTCACGGAAAAAATTTACACGATGAGATGGCAATGAAAAAAGTTCCGTCGACGGGCATCCAACCCACGACCGCTCGGTGAGCAACAACAGATGCCGGGCACGCTATTCACTGCGCCACTGTCACAGACTTTGGAGGTTTTACGAACGCGCCTTTTATATCTACCACTCTCCCGGTCGGAGGGATGGTGTTGCCCTCTGGGAGCGGTAAAGTAATTCGTCATTACTGTGGCCTCCGCGAATAACACCTCCAACGCGTTAGACGTCCGTCCCATTCGGCGCGTTTTCAATAGAAGTTCAATTTTGTCATTGCCTTAAAGGGCCCCTCACCAGGCCACATAACAAATTTTAGTTACACGTTGGAAGTTGTTCTGTGCCGAATGAAGAGCAGTATGCCGCAAGAATTTTTCAAATCGGTTCATTACGAGCTGAGAAAAACAATAATTTGTAGCGGCGCGAAACCATGATGCGAGGAGGCGAGTTTCAAACCCTTGCCACTCGCCCCGTGTAGCCTTCGCAAGCCAAATCCCTTCCC
This sequence comes from Rhipicephalus sanguineus, assembly GCF_013339695.2. Taxonomy (NCBI): domain Eukaryota; kingdom Metazoa; phylum Arthropoda; class Arachnida; order Ixodida; family Ixodidae; genus Rhipicephalus; species Rhipicephalus sanguineus. The sequence continues at coordinate 69,726,693 of NC_051183.1, read as the reverse complement.
TGCCCTCTTCACTTGACACATACGCATGAACACGTCATGCGCATGCATGGTCACGTGCGCATGACGTGCCCGAGCCAGCCCGCGCACGCGAGCGGCGTTGCACGGCCGCTCGGCGTTCTCTGTGGTGTACTGCCTGTTTCTGCGGGACAAGCATGAAAGTTGAGACATTTGTACGGGCACTAGAGTGGCGGTATCATGAGCCAGTACCGCATTAACGTTTACTTGCACGCGGTAGAATAAACGAGCATAATGAGTGCTAGAACGCGCCAGAACGTTACTTTCGTTTCCAGGGCTGGCGTCTGCTCGATGCGCTAACCGCGGGGACACGAACGCATGGGAAAGGGAGGCACATTAGCCCCGCATCTCTCTGCAATTCACGAAAAAAAAATGAGAAAGACGCATACATTCCATTTGTGTGTCTCATTATTTCTCTCAAGTTTTATTAATGTATTCAAGCAAAAAATTACACAAACTACACATGTGTCAAATAATTATCGCCGCGTCACGTGCTACTGTTCGCGTCGTCAGAGCACAGTCGTCTACGTAGAGGAGCGACGTCACAGCACTACTATCTACGTAGGGCCATTTTCTCATGTACGTCATCCCCTCATTCTCTAAAGCGCGCGCTCGTGAGAGGAAGGGCAAGCAGCGTTCACCTTGAAATTTGACCCATTTCCGCGGCGTGTAGCGTTGCAAATTTTGGCAAACGTGATCGTGAACGCCCAGTGTATGCATTGCACTCGTTAGCTCAAAATCGTCAAACCTGATGAGGGGCCCTTTAACACACCGCGAGGTGGCGATCTTAGCCCAAGCGTCGTAAAAGCGTCGGCCTCCCGCATAGCATCAAGCTAATCCAAACCGAAAATTGCTCTGCGACGCGCGCTTGCCTCACCTGGCTGTTACACCGTGTTCCGCGCTCACGCACTCGGCCCCAGAACAATCGCGGCCGGAGGGCGGCACGACGCGCTTTGCGTTTCTTTCTAGTCCGGCCGTGGTGTTCAATCACATTTTAACATGCCTCGGGATGGCAACCAAGTTCTGCGTCCAATATGCGACGCTCTTCTGGCCATCACACCTCGTTCTCTGATTTATGATTTCGCCTTCACCGTTAACTACTACAGCTACCACAAGGGTTTGTTTAATCATTGAACGTGGACGTTAGTCGTCGGGATGGAGATGAACCACCAATCGTCAAAGTGTTTGTATCCACGTTAAACGGTGCTATAGCTGCCAGACATCAATATACAATGTGCAAACTCCCTTATATCAATGTACAGTAAACATTCAGTTACTTCTGTAAGGGCACGCTTTACTTTCGTGTTATTCCGACTCCTACGACGGAGGGATCAACCATCTTTTTTAATGAGATGTCCTTCTTATTGGACTAAAAGGCACGGCCTACCACGCATGTGCCCTCTTTCCTTTCCTGTGCCCCTGCAAGAGGTGTACATTTGTGTATGGCTTTAAGGAAATAAAACACGGTTATTTAGTGTTGTCGTTTATACTCGCTGTTCTTATGCTCTTTTTATAGCGCTGCTTCCTCAGCGAGTATGAAGCGATGAGCCCAACTACGCACGCTTGTAAAAACACTCCTAAGGAAGGCATACGCTGCCCTGCAGAAAACATTTGCTCTTGTCGAAATGTTAAATCCAGTGACATTATCTTTTCAACAATTTCTCCTAACTTGAGGTCTCCGTCTTCCACTGAACTTCTGTCATAGCCTGCGAATGTCATATAATTTACCCTTCTGCACTTTTGAATGTCTAAATGGGTCGTTCATACGGCTGTAAGATCCGATGGGAAACTTTCGCGGGAGTGACACTTGTTGCAGTATCTAAGACGATAATATACCTTCGGAAGCGGCCCTTGACAGAACCAGCACTTCATTCTGAAGCTCATTTTCATTGTTAACTTTGTCGAGTCTAACGGTTAGTATTTAGCAAAACTGCTTTGACAGTTTCATAAGTGTCAAATGGCCAGTATTAATTCATTTATATTCTTAGATATGAAGTCAAACGTGTGTCAAAATTTGACAAACTGAAATACCCCAGCACTGGAAGTACGAAGCTGGTGAGTTTTTTAAGATTTGTGTTACGTGAAAGGTAAACATTTTACCACTGTGCATAATATCGGGACTGGTCTGTGTCCGAATGGTTCTGCAATGGCTTGTGAAAATGAAACTATTTGAGCGGCAAAGAAGGTTACTCCTTAAACTATCTTGCGTATCTTCGAGGGTGCGTGCATATATGCCAGGCCCGCTGAATTGTCAACTGTACCTGTATATGTAAAGCCAACAGCATTATTCTAATATAGAAGAAATTTGAGAGCGAGCGCAGTTATTTGCAGCGCCACCACCCGGGATTGAACAAAAACGTAAAGTATGGCGTCCGAAATTTTCGCGAAGACGAGATCAAAACAAGATTTCACATTTTACATTACTTTTTGTAGCAATACGTAGCAACAGAAGCTAGTTTAAAGAAAGAAAGTAAAAAACCAGCACATATGCAGCTATAAAAGGTGACACTAAGAATAAAAGCCCACCATCTACATCTGCGATTCGAACCCGGGCCTTTTGAGTGGGAAGCGGCCATTCTACCCCTGCACCACTTTGCCAGAGCCGCGCGCAACTCTTAAACGACGACACATTACAGACTACCGATCGCAGCGCTGCAGGTGGATTGACCCTGTTTGGGCTTCACTTTCTGTGCATTGGTGCTGCGGCCGTTCAGCGCACTCCCCTGTTCTAGTACACTCTAGTTCAGGTGTCCACCGGTAAGCCAAGCCTAGGCTAGCGATTGAGAAAGTGATGCGAACGGGGCCCAATTCTACTCTTGAAGGCGAAAGTCAAGCGTCCTCAAAGTTTATATTCTCCTGATACTTTCTCGGTTTGTTTACTGTATGTCTCTTTTAGCAAATCTTTTTTTCCTTTTTTTCGGTTCATTCGCTACCTTGGTGTTCCTCCCGCTGTTTCAACAACAAGCTTATCGTTCGTCTTCGTTTGTTTGGAACCACATGCGAGGACTAACGTTCATTTGTAGCGCTTTCTGTTTCATGTTTTACGCAGAAACATTTCGCTCAACAACTATACCGTTCGTTTCCTCTCGCTGCATATTCCCTGGCCGATCTACAATAGTGGGTATGGGCCATTCCCAAGGCGAACATCACTGTAATCATGACACGCTAGGACGCTGCCGCGGAAAGCCTGGTTAGTCCCTCAGTGCAGCAATAACATTTCTATTGGAACGTCACAGTGGAGCAGTGCGCACTGTTCTACCGAGTTTCACCCCAAAGGCAATGTTATTCAAGCTTGTGCTCCGTATGAACAATCCACGCTTCAAGTCGCCACCTTATTGACCCGCTTTGAAGCGGCCGCTTTAGGGAAATCTTCGAAGATGATCGCCTTTGAGCCCAAGCCAGTTTGCTCGTCGGCCAACATGAGCATGGAAGCCTGGCAAAGCCCAGATTGGGAAGACAGTTCATGGAATATCGGCGCACTCGGAGGCTTCACCGACTACCTACGGCACTTCCAACTCCAAGATGAGATACTGCACGCTCCGCGAGGTATCTCAAAGCAGGTAAGGAAACGTTATTTAACTTCACATAAAGCATGTACCCTAAAATTTGGAGAAAAATATCGAAGGCCCTTCGAGCTGTGTGTTATCGTATTCACTGTGACTTACAACGCAACATCAGTGACGTAGCGACGCATTCATAACTATAGTGGAGAGAGTATCGCCAGTGTGGCAGTGTGCCTACGCCCTGTTTTCCATAAATAGTTATTTTCAAAAGCCCACCGAGCAGTTATCACTCTGTTATAATAATGCACTGTCTGTGGTATTAGTCTACCGAGTAATCGGTAGGTCCACCTTGCAGATAGTATCTACGCAAAGTGGGCTAATCCTGCAGATACTTTAATGGATGTCACTAGGGGCCACGAGCTTGGATTCTCCGTATCTAGCCGTGCTCATTGAAATTGACGGGATCTTGGTGGCGGAGAACGTTTTGCTCACTTCGCAAGGTACAACCACAGAATGCTACGCAGAATATGATAGTTCCCCTGCAGGCGTTTTCTGCCTGACAACTTCGACCTTTTGCTTCTGTATAAAATTTTCCCCGCACACTCGCGTTGTTCTTCCCTTCATAGGTGATATGGAAGACAATGCTTCTGGGCTACGCATTGGCGATTACCACCGCTCGCATCACAGCGGTCACGCTCAGCAGGCGACGGGTCATTCTGGCAGCTGTGCTTCTTGCAATCACGTATCCAGCCACGAGTTCACATCTGCAGAGCTTGAGCTCACAGACTCTCTACGGAGCCATCTTGGTCTCAATCTTGGAAGTGACTTGCGTGGTAAGCAAGCGATATAAGAATTTGGGTTGTGACGACAGCGCGAAAATAGCTGTTCACGAAGCAGATCAAAACCTATCCATAATCAACGCCTTTCCTTAAGCAGTTCTGTCGCCTATGATAGTGTACCTGCGCTTACGTATTACAAGAACTTCACAACATATAACTGAGGTAAAGAGAATAAACAACATCTTCATTCGGTACCGATCATCGTCTTCGGAGTGGTCTCCTCGTTCCAGAAAATCATAGTCTTGGACCACTTCCACGGCTCTCGCTACTATCTGGCGTTGGTCTCCGAAGGTGGGGCTGGCTAGGGTTTTCTCCTAGAGCTCAAGTGTGTAGTATGGATTAGGTGAGCTGAGAGGTGATTCTGTGCACCCCAGTACAGTGTGATATGGTGAATGGGGCACAGGGCACGCTTTACCAATATGTATGTTTGAGCCATGATGTGTGGTGTAGCTGCGTCATTATGGAGCTTCAAGTGGGTGGGAAAAATAGAGGGCTCTTTTGCAGCAACGCTGGCCCGACAAGCTTGGGATTCATCTAATAGTAACTGAATGAATGTTTGCTGTAGGCCCACTAGCGTCACCTAGCAATCTGGATCAATCATGATACCGGTTTCATCGCAAATTAGTTAAAAGGACCGTGAAATGTTTTCCAAAAATATTCAACTACGTGTGTATTCGGTATCCTTGCCATCCATTCAATTCTATACCTCGACTTGTTTCATCGTCCGGGTTGAATACTAACTGTAAAATCGCAATTACGATTTCCTAGCTCACGTTCCTTTCAACTGTACAGCAGACGTCACTTTAATTCAGCCAATGAAATGTCTCTGTCGTCGACATAGCGATGTTTGCTGAGCCATAGTTGGCCGAGATTCGTAGCATCATACCGACTCGATTGTGACGCCGGCCGCTTGTGAAAGCGAACGTTGTTTCCACTTCGATAAGTTGTACGGCACTGTCTGACGACGCACACGGTTAGCATAGCGAGAACTAAGCCACCCAAAACACGCGTAAAACACAACCAGACGCAAGCAGAAAGAAAAAACTGGGACGCTGCTCCGTGCGAGCGAAGGCCAAAATACACACATCACGTAGCCCGGATGTACTCGAAAGCGGAAGCAAGCAGACCAAGGGCTATACTTGCACTGTATACAACTCAGAGCGCAAATGTTGGTGTGTTGTTTGTTTCTTTTCTAGGTTCCTATAAAACTATTATCTTAGAGTGAAAGAAAGCTAATGCTGTGTTTATAACTTCCCTGATCATGACGTCCCACGTTAGTGCCTATGGTGGCCGGTAGTGCCGCATAGTCGTTTGGGAGCCAAAAAAACTGTGATTTCAAAAGGGCGTCAATAATTATAGACTGAATATTGCACCGAAATATTTTGTAATCGGCATGTCTAATCTTTGTTGAAGCAGGGAAAATAACAACTGGGCAGCTTCATTTTCTTTTCACGACCCCTTGAAGGTTTCTGGTTCACAACAAAAGAGCCGATATGAACAACAGGCTTTGTGTACACTAATTATCAGTTCATATTAGCACATATGCACGGACTATGAATTATTTGACGTACACCACAATACCAACGTTGTTCTGCTCATGTATCTCATCCTATACTAAGGTAAAATAAACTCATTTAGATTTTATTGCGAGCAATTAAGAAACGAAATTACAGTTGCCAGCTGACTATCGCTACCAGTAAACATTTCTTTCATGTTATGGTTCATATTGTAGGCAAGACTGCTGAGCTTGAAGCCGTTTGGCCCTGTAGCCGCCGCGACCGGTGCCCTTCTACGCCTTGTGACAGCTTTGGCACCGCCGGTTATCAAACAGTCAGCCTCCGTGAGTTTAAGATGGCAGCTACCGAACGTGTGTCTCCTGGCACCAGCTGTGTTTCTCCTGCTTTTCGTCTACGTCATGACCAAGTCACACTGCAGGTAGGTCTTGTTACACTGGCTTTAAATTTTCGCATTAGGAGGCACCTCGTGTTCACGTGTGCCATTGAATAATAGCTGTCTGTATAAAATACCGGCTACAAATCTAACTCAGACTAGCTGTTTTAATTTCTGTGTGTTCCTAAATCAAGTGCAATTTATTAATTTTTCTTTGTATACAGGTGCACACTGTTGAGAAAAGCCAGTAAAAAAGCACTGCCAGACTAGGAAGAGCGTCATTTTATTTATGTTAAGAATATGATGTTTTCCACACCAAGGCCTCTACGCAGCACAATTTCGCCTCCTCCAAAACAGGATAAATCCGCAGAGTGTTCACAAGCACAAATTTCTTCCCGAATTTACAAACACTACGATTTATCAGTTTTCAATTGGAGTGCCGCTCTAAAAACCATTTAAATATTCATTCCTATATGAAATTCTGCCATTCAGGCAAACTTCGTAACCATGAAGTGAAAACTTTCAACATGCTCAATTTCTCAGAGCGATACACCAAATCTCTGTGAACCTGTTTCTTAGCTTGTGCAATGGTAATCTTAATGATAATCATATTTTGGTGGTGTAAGGAATTGTGTGTTAATGCTCCGCAATATATTGCAATGAAGCACGCTGACAAAAAAAAGAAGAGGGAAATGAAAAAGAATGAAGAAATGCTTAGGTGCGTGTGGTAATCGTGTCCTTTTTTAAATGCGAACCATTTCTTGGCGAACCCAAAGCACTTTGAGCTTTCCTATCTACGTATCTATCTATCCGCCTACGTATGGGTGCTCTTGTGATCGCCTCCTTAACTTGGTGCACACCAAAACTGGCATGGGAAGGTTAAAAGAATTGACGAATATGGCTGTCGTGTCATTACAGGAATAACGTGAAAATCCTGTCGCGTACGTCGTCAAACCCTTTCCTCCAGGCACGTGTGGCACATACCCGATTACCACGGGCCGCGATATACGGGTATGCACCACAGGTCATTGACAGCTTACATCTACCCAGGAAAGCCGAGAACAGACATTGGTAATTTAGATGCGAGAGCGCCAAGAAAAACCGACATCAACAGCCTAGATCCGACGAATGAAAGTAAAATTACGATTCCAGCAGGAATCGAACCCAAACATTCTGCGTGGCATTCAGGTATTCTACCACAGAGCCACGCCAGGCCTACAAACTGCTTTGGAAAAACACCCTATGCCGGTGTAATGTCTGTGCAACGTCAATTCTGGTTGTTGTGCTGGCTATCTAATTTATAACAAAGGAGTAAAGGCTACATATATGCTCCTACGATACAGGCGTCATGTCAGGTTAACGTCCGTGGCCCCAGTGTTGGCTCCGCTTTTATAGCAATCTAATAAACATTACATTTGTATCCATATGATTCAGGAAGCTGTATTCAAGCCTTGCTCAACCCCGGAAGAATACGATAACGCAAGTTACGTATGGTATTCACGTCATGGCACCGTAAAGTGCACTTCGCTTCGATAAGACTGACGTACGTGCTCTAACCTGAGTGCTCACTTTACGTCAGACCAGCGTTGTCGACGTGCCTGATAAGCCCACGATGTGCACAGCGACTACTATACTTATTAAAAACACGTCCATCCACCTCGTAACGCTTTCCTCAAAGCGAAAATGCAGCATAGGACTACTGGCTGACTGCTTCGTATGAAACCGATTTCCACAAGGCGTGGGATCTGTTGATTTTTTTTCCTTTGGTCCACAGATTAACCCTTCAAATTTTAAAGAATACATTCGTTCTTCTCTCGCTTACACATCACATAATTTGTCATCATCACGTCATCATGGCGTACAAATTGTCTTCTTGTCTAAGAACTGGTTTTGCTGTGTTTATCTCCAGGTGCAGAAGTAATAATACACCAAAGTGTGGTTACCAAGCACATCCGTATTACTAGTGTATTTCTTTATCATAAGCATGACCAGTGTATAATCCGTCGGAAACTTCTGATGGCATGTAAACTTGTGATTGCAAGGAAACTTGTGATGGCAAGCTGGCCAGTAACGCAGACTTCATTTCGTTTTATCAGGCTTATAACTTAGGAGGTTCAAGAAGCTGTGGACCCAATTTTGTCAGCTTATCTCGGAGTGCAAATCACTGGAACCCGCAAAGAATCCCACGACTCATTCAGCGAAGCTGCAAAAGTTTGAATTCGAAACCAGAGGTGGGGTGTCTATGTTAGGCCCAGTGAGATGTTTTTACTGTTCTAGGCAAACCGTCGTGTTGTAACTTGTGGCTTTTACTGTATGCATATCACAGCGTATTAGTCGAATGAAAGAGGGCATTCGACAACGTCGGTCACGTACAAGTTCTACTACGCACGTTGGGACTCAGAATGTACAGCAGGTCCTTGCGATGGATTTCTGAATTTTTATCAGATCTCAAAATATTTGTCCAGACGGGTGAAGGAAAGAGTGCAGAACACGATGCCAAGCAGAGGGTGCCACAGGGAAGTAGGGTTAGCCCTTTTCTGTTCAACTGTGTCATGTCTGATTTAGCAAGAGGACTGCCACCTCAGTTACGATTCTCAGTGCAGATGATGTGTGCATTTCGACATCTGGAACTGAAGTTCGGTTATTTCAGACGGCATTACGGGAGGCCATAAATACCATCAATAAAATTTTAATAGAGGGATAGCGCTGCCCCAATCGAAGACAGCTGTGTTGCTCTTCACCCGTAGGAATTTAAACATTTTCATTCTTAGTCTGGAAGGACGACCTTTATTGATTGCGACACAGCATTGATTTCTTGGAATAGCACTTGATCGGCAGCTACCATAGGCACCACACTTAGAAAAATTCGAAAACGATGTTAATGCAGTAGTGAATATATCTTACACAATTGCTGGTACTTCATGGGGAGGATCAGTGTCGTCCCTATTCACTGTCAAAACGTCTTAATGACACAAAGAATTGCATACTCTGCGACAATCTTACATGGTCTTTTGTCCACGTCGGAACAGGGTACTTTAAAGACTTTTAGCTTGGGGATTACGCATATGTCTAGGAGTTCCACGAGCAACTTCCAGTTCCCTTGTAATAGCAGAGACTCGCCAAACTCCCTTTACAGTCATGAGAAGTATAGAAACATGTCGGCATTTGTTTCGCCCTCAGACGAAACATAAAAAGCACCCATTGGTTCTAGACATATTACGAAGGAATAGAAGCTGTGTTCATAAAAAAATTACAGAAAACGCCAGTATATTGCCAAGGAAATAATTTTTTTACTCAGACGTTGATTATCCTCCATGGCTGCTTACGTTACGAAAGATCGAAGTGTCAGTGGATGGCATAATCAGAAAAATATGACATGTTCATTCGAGCCGCCCAACAACTAGCGCTTTACCAGATATATACGCGATATCCGGATTACGTACATGTCTATACAGATGGCTCCAGAGTACCATCATCTTCAACTTCAGTATTTATTGTACCACGCCTCAACGTACAAGATTCATATAAGTTATCTCGCATGACATTGTGTACAACAGCTGAACTATTCGCTATCCTAATTGCCATAAAATTTATCATTTCTGTAAGAGATGCTCAAAAATGGGTAGTTTCAGTGATTCACAGGCGACACTAAGATCACTCTGTAACACAAAAGAGAAACCAATGAATGATAGTCTGATCTACGAGACACTTAAAGCGCTCACAAAGGCAAATGAAAAACATCATGTAATATTGTTCCAATGGATACCGGGACATTGCAACATTCCGGGCAAGACAGCAGCCCCTGGACCCCTTTCCTCTTTATTTCATTGCACGAAAACAGCCATACTCTTGTGGCTTGTAATTGAGCTGATGAAGCAGCACGACATGCACATCGCAAAGATATGGTTTCTATTGCAAAATTTCAAAATGAATTACGCAGCATTTTTAAGTCAAAATCTTTCAATATGCGTAGAAATTCTAAACATTCTAAAAATTCTAAAAGTTGTGACTTATATCATATATGTCCATTTATTGAACTTGGAACTCCGTTATCTTCAGAAAGGTGTGTGGAAACCCTTATTCACCTATTATTTTTTACATAGCATTGGCCGTGTTGAAACTCCTGAATGCGATAGTGGATTCGGAGATGAAGACATATATCACCTCGTTCTATAATGCCCACAATACGGCACACCAAGACGTCGACTTAAATAATCGTTAACGACATTATACCACACACCACTAAGTTCACTAAGTTTAAGGAAACTTTTGGGCCCGTGGCCAACAAAGGGTTTACGGAAGTGCGCTTTAAAAGCATTGAAAATTTTTCTTCAAGACAGTGGCATTCTTGGCCGCTACTGGGCATTTACGCTTCTTTTTGTTTAAACGTCACAGTGTATATTTACGTCACTGTTGACTAATTTTGCGTTCGTTATGCTGTGCAATGGTTCCTCTTCAGCTTGAATATGTTCTTGAATATGCGTTGAATATGCTGGTTTGACTATTGTGTTTTGTCTTGACTGTTATGCTAAGTTGTATATTTTATGTGCTGCGGGTTTGCGATATTAGTAATTTGGATCGACGTGCTCCATGTTAGATATCTCTAAGAGCTAATGAGTAGCCGGTGCCTTATTTGTGCGCCAACATCTCTTTACACCATTTCATTAAAAAAAGTCAGTGAGGTGTCGCTCTAAAACAGCAGGTACACTTTGAAATGTCGTCCACGAGATTACGTTTTTTTAGAATTGTAGCCAATGTATACGCATGCCGCTTATATAAGAAACGTAATGTTTGGACATCGCTAGATTGAAAACACTAAGCAAGGTGGTAGAAGCCCAGTTTCTTAGCTATGCACGAGGCATGTGTATGCGTGCGCAAGTAAGCTTAAACCCCATGAGTCGTAATATACCGGTAGCTAACGTAACTGGTCGTACCTTGTTGAAGTTGTGGCGCTTCTTTAAGAACGTATTCTTTCCAATGGACTTCTGAGCTAGCGCTTTCTCTACTGAAATTTGTTTGAGTTCACAGTTTGCTTGTTAAACTTCAGTTGTATCTCACGCTGACCGAGCATCTATCACTCTCTTGTGCTACATTTCTGTGTTTTATAGCTGTAGACACCTACGCCGCGGGTACAATGAAAAAAAAACAGAGTACACAAACACAAGGGCTCGTTTCCTGCCCACTCACTGGCTTTTTCAGTGATATTCCTGCGCAGCACGCCTGCACTTTCTGAACGCTACCAACTCCCCCAAATCAGTACCTTGCAAACATTTTGGCTTCGGAGTATTTTTTTCTAAATTTTCCGCTACCTTGATCAACGTTAGCGTCCTTCTATATTCCAAAAATAGGCGTGGAAGCAAGACCTTTTGACAAATACCGTCGATGCTTTCAAGTATATGTCAGTGTCTAGTATGTAGGCATGTTGTAAAAAAATAACTTATGTTAAATTAGAATATCTACTGGTGATGCTCGGTATATCTCAGTTCTTTTACTGTATACATTACGAATGGTTAATAAAATCTTTAACAAAACACGCAGAGAAGAGAAGAACTGTTCCTCCACAATCGTTCAGCGTCCTGGCTGCCCTTCCACGACACCGTTCAGTCCAAAGCCATTAGTCGAAGCGGACAAAGAAAAAACGCCAAGAGGTCTTCCACGGGAGCTCCACAAAAAGCGTTGCTCAACTTCAAAAACGAAGTCTCAGCCCCAAGACGCCCACTTGCGAAGGTCAACCCGCATTCGACGCCCCGTTGATAGGTTTCACCCTTCGTCACAGACCAAACCAGCTTGATTAGCTGCGAGTCTGCGAAATGCACTTTTCGGCGTCTTTTGGTGATATTCTGTTTTGATGACATGATATATTTAGCCCGTAATCATGCAATGCTCGCATCTGAAATTTGTTGCCGGTGGTAAATCATAGTGCACTCTTGAGTGACCTTACGACATGATTGGCCAAACCAGTGTCATTCGTTACGGGTCTGCGATGAGCAGTTTTTAGCATCGTTTGATGATATTCGCTTTTGATGACGCCATATTGCTATCTTGCAATCCTGAAATTACTTGCAGGCAAAATTCGTTGCGGGTGGCAAAAATATAGTGTTACTATTGAGTGTGCTTGCGACGTGATTCGATAGATAATTGACGACTCATTAAAGGGTACAGAGGTGCATGGGTACCGGTTTTAGTAGAGTACGCGCGTTCTTATGAGCTTCAGTGACTTGATGCGTTTGAGCACACATATAGAACAGCGAGAATGTGAGATGTAGGACTGTTTTCTATTTTTAAGATGCCGACACCAGCATTCTAGACCATCAGATTCTTTCAATCCAGGAGTCACGACTTTCAGAAGTGAATGAACTCCGATGATTCTAATGTCATTGGGATAATAGGTGCAGCATTACATTTTTCGGTTTTTGAGGTGCCATGGGCTAGGAGAAGAGCACTAAACGTTGCTCTGAGCTTATTGGTAATTCAAATTCGTACAAATAATTATTAACTCACTCAATAATATCACCTTTTACGTTCCGTACGCAGCATCTGGCCTCGCGTTCAGCACTACTGCATATCTATGGTTCATGCACTTGCAGCTTGAAGATGGGTTGTGTTCCATCATTACATAATAAGCATGCTTCGGAGATCAAAGTACTGCTAAAAACCTCCCATCAATCTTATGTCCGAGTAGTTTCCACTGGAATATTCTATTTTTATGACGGCAGAAAACAATTGTCTGTGCTTTAGCCATCTGAATCTCAAGCCGCAATGTTCACTGTGTGTTAATATTTGTGGCATTTTGTATTTATTTGTACAACTGTTTGTGCATTTTGTGGAGCGTAGAGGCATTAGGAGTGGGCAGAAAGAATGAGATGCCCGAAATTTTTAAGTTCTTTCTCAGTAAACCAGCAGCATTTGTATTTTTTTCTACAAGCACAGCTGAAGTGCAGAAGCTAACAAAAACTTTTCTCGATAACAAAATGCAAATACCACTCAAACACTTTTTGAAACATCCACCACAAACACACTTGGCAGAATTTCTGGCAAGAATTCGCAATTCCCTTTATTTAGTAGGTGTTCTACAAGAGATGCTGGTGATTTTCATATAGCACTGCATACTCCTTCTCACATGAAATATAGTTGGTGAAAAGAAGACATATGCATAAAACTACATGAATACGAATATAAGGTCAGTACATATAAGGCACGAGAACGAACCATACCTATTTTTGTCTCTACGTTATTTTGCTGTCGAATCGCAGCTGCGTCTTCTGCAGCGTCATCAGGTACATAGCCGTCTTTTCGTATAGACTGAATCGCAACAATGAGATTCTCCGCGCTTCCTTTTGTGCGTCCTTTGAGAGTCTAATACGACTACGTAGCTTTCGAAGAATTTTTATGAATACAATGTAGCGACGCGATAGCCCCTTGCAAATCACTAAAAGGAAGTCATTTTTCGTATTCTTTACTGATGTTACGAAGGGCAGCGCACATAGAATTGCAAACAATTCTGCAACGACGAAAGTCTTAAAGGCGCCCTTCAATACTTTCCCATGTTCTCATGGAATGAATTCATTAAAGCAGTGCAAGATAGATTTGCTTGTTCGGCAAGATGATACGTGGTGCAGCCACCTCTGTGTCACTGTCTCTGCTCCTGCCTCTTAGTTAACCGACCCGCGATTGAAGTAAGAGACGGTTAGAGTATTGGTGGCAGAAAGTTTGAGAGAAAGGACAAAAATAAATATTGTAAAAAACGTAACGACATTCTGCCGTAAAGGGCAGACCAGTGGGCTGAGAATTAACGTTTTTTTTTTTTTGTAAGATAGATTTAATTGAAGTAGAGACTCGGCCAACATTAAGAAAAAGAAGAGAAAAGGGAAGCACTTTTGTTTTTTTAATCGAGCCTGGTAGCACACTTGTCACCGCCCCGTTATAAAGGGGACGCTCTTAGCATCCATCCGTCCATCCATCCAGTTATTTTCTTACCATGGGCGTCGGGAGGGGGTGCAACGGGGGGGGGGGGGCTGCCAATTTCGGATAATAATTTTCTATGCAGTAGCTTCAGGACTGCCAGCCAACTTTGCGCGTTACACACGACACTACCATTGACTAATCTTGCCAGTGATGTCACGGCAATGAAAGGCTACCTGTGTTGGACGCGAGCCCCCTCACCTCTCCCCCCCCCCCTGATGATGCACCCCCCTTGCAAAAAGTTCTGCGGACGCCCTTGTTTCTTCCTATTTCAATGCTTTAGTGGCTTTCTTCGTGTGTATTAATTAAAGGAGTTTATTGCCGCATGTATCTACTGCGGCGGAATTTTTTAGAATCATTGATGTACAAGCGGAATCAAAGGTATTTGTTACGCGCGTTAAGCACTTTGTCTCTTCTTTCGTACCAGCGAACGGGCTGTAACTCCGCGGAGGTATCTCGGGTGGGGGGGGGGGGGGGGTGAGAAGAGCTACGTCCGTTCCGTTGCTCGGGTCATAACCTTGAACACTGTCTTTCTTGTTTGAACACGTGGCTTACTATCAGTGTGATCCCGAGCGCACTGGTGTAATTCTGTACTTTGTGTAATTCTAATACTACAGAGTGCAGCGCGGGCACGTTATGGCATGCCGCGGCTGCCGCGGTCACTATGTGGCTCACGGTGCTAAAATCTGCCAATGCCATGGACGTTGTATTTGTGACGCGGCAATTTTTTATTATGGCATCGTCGAGAGAAGAGCGAGCGATTTCTAGTTGGCTTTCCAAATTAATTGTAAATTCTAGGCCGCGTGCTACACTATAAAATTGGCTCACACGATCTTAGGAGCACCGACTACCGATCGACATCGTTGTCTGACCATGCTCAAAGAGTATTGCTAGAGCCCTTTAGCTCGCAATATTTTACACGCTTTCTTCAGCGCCGAATGTGGTATCACGAATTCGAAATATCACCTCTATAAATATGCATTTGTAAACATACAAGGTTCAAATGTGGAACAGTGCCAGTTGCTGCGCGGTTATCATGAGCATTTTCCCTTTAAATATGATATATTCAACCTATACACAAGGAGATCCTGGTCCATGCTACAATGGCCCCGCCACGATAAACTCGAACGACAAGCGCTTTGCTGGCGTCGTTTACAGACTAGCAGATGTCTAATGTAACACATTGCTTTTTAGATACAGAAATGTATGTCGCTGGTGCCTCTGCGCCGGGGACATACGTTCCTGTAGCTACCTTGTACCGCATATAATAAATATCTACACAGCTAGACCAGTCTCGGCTAACTGAGGCAATACAGAAGGACAGCACGAGTTGCTGAACTGTCGCTGGGAAGGCAGCTGGCGACACTGGTTCATACACGGCGATCGGCTGTGGTCAGCCGGTGTCTGGAAGAAGGGCCCCGCCTGTGGTAATTCATTTACCGCTTTGGTTTACTGCGAACGCTGTTATGAGATCACAACAAGGGTCGTTTTTGGCGCCGAAGTAGTCTGCCGCCGCCGCCGGTGTCCGTAACCGCTATCGCTCGATATAAGAAAAACCGGCAAAATAAAAAAAATTCCATGATGGAACGAGGTTCGAACCCAGGGCCTCTGCGTGGGAGTCCAGTGTTCTACCTCAGAGCTATGCCGGTGCTTGAAACTGCTTTGCAAAAAGACCCCATACAGGCTTCATGTCGGGAACGAACCACGTCAACATATCTAATGTAGCGTGGTAGAAGAGTAAAACATCAAACAGGCGTCACACAATTCGAATTTTGTAACCAGGCTTCACACAATGCGAATTGCGCAAGGAGTGGGTTGTTGAATGCGTGCAAACCATTACAAAGGGCTCTGCCATAATTCTTCATCGTCATCAGCCACAGTATCAACAAAGCGCACATAATGCCTTAGAGGTGCTTAGTGGATGCCACGTTTTTCCGCAGAATGACGACAAATTGCATAGTGGCTGCTTCCCTAGTTCACAAAAATTATGATTGGTATCGTAGTGGGTTCCTCGCAAGTGCACTTCTATTGGTTGCCAAGGAAGCCCATAAGGATCCCATGATCCATTTCCTCAGGGTCTCAATATAGTTACTTCCCTCTCTTTATCTATTTCTCACGTTAGCGTATGTTATAAAGCATGGAGGGAGAGTGAAATAACGACCGGGAGTCACACAATGCGAATTACATAACTATTGGGTCGTTTAAGATTCCAACCCATTACAAAGGACTCAGTCATAATTCTTCATCGTCATCAGCCATCGCATGAACAAAGTGTACACAGTGCCTCAAACATTGTACCTCGGTTCTCCACAGAATGACGAATAATGTCGCGGTGGGTGCTTCCAAACTTCACAAAAACTATGATTTGTGCCGTAGTGGGTCTAGTGTGCTTTTATTAGTAGCCACAAGAGAGTTTATAACGGGCTCTAGAAATGCCGCTCTTCCAGCTTTTGCTGTGACTGCGCTGCGCTTTCCGCGCATGCCTGGCGTATTTTAAATGCGAAGCATTTCTTAGCGAACTTCTGCGACTTTGACCGTATCTATCTATCTATCTTTCTATCTATCTATCCATCTATCTATCTATCTATCTATCTATCTATCTATCTATCTATCTATCTATCTATCTATCTATCTATCTATCTATCTATCTATCTATCTATCTGTCTAGCCGCCTACGACTTCGTGCTCTCCTGGTCGCTTGGTTAATCGAATGTGCACCAAAATTGGTACGGCGTAACATGACTGTATTACGAACATAAATGACAAGTCATAACATGAAAATCATGACACGCATGTCATGTACAGCATGACTTACGTGCGACGCTCATGGGGCGCTGGCGGCCGTTTCGCTAGATTGATATGCACCGAAATTGGTATCTTGTGACGTGACCGTGTGACGAACATAAATAACACGAGTTATCATGAAAATCATGACACGCATGTCATGTACAGCATGACTTACGTGCCACGCTCATGGGGCGCTGGCGGCCGTTGCGCTAGATTGATATGCACCAATATTGATCTCTTCCGACGTGACTGTGTGACGACCATAAATAACACGAGTTAACATGAAAATCGTGACGCGCATGTCATGTACAGCATGACTTACGTGCCACGCTCATGGTGCGCTAACGGCCGTTTCGCTAGCTTTATATACAACAAAATTGGCATCTTGCGATGTGACCGTGTGACGAACATAAATAACACGAGTTATCATGAAAATCATGACACGCATGTCATGTACAGCATGACTTACATGCGACGCTCATGGGGCGCTGGCGGCCGTTTCACTAGATTGATATGCACCGAAATTGGTATCTTGCGACGTGACCGTGTGACGAACATAAATAACACGAGTTATCATGAAAATCATGACGCGCATGTCATGTACAGCATGACTTACGTGCCACGCTCATGGGGCGCTGGCGGCCGTTTCGCTAGATTTATATGCACCTAAATTGGTATCTTGCGACGTGACCGTGTGACGAACATAAATAACACGAGTTATCATGAAAATCATGACACGCATTTCATGTACAGCATGACTTACGTGCCACGCTCATGGGGCGCTGGCGGCCGTTTCGCTAGATTGATATACACCAAAGTTGGTATCTTGCGACGTGACCGTGTGACAAACATAAATAACACGAGTTATCATGAAAATCATGACACGCATGTCATGTACAGCATGACTTACGTGCCACGCTCATGGGGCGCTGGCGGCCGTTGCGCTAGATTGATATGCACCAATATTGATCTCTTCCGACGCGACCGTGTGACAAACATAAATAACACGAGTTATCATGAAAATCATGACACGCATGTCATGTACAACATGACTTACGTGCCACGCTCATGGGGCGCTGGCGGCCGTTTCGCTAGATTGATATGCACCGAAATTGGTATCTTGCGACGTGACCGTGTGACGAACATAAATAACACGAGTTATCACGAAAATCATGACACGCATGTCATGTACAGCATGGCTTACGTGCCACGCTCATGGTGCGCTGGCGGCCGTTTCGCTAGCTTGATATACACCAATATTGGTCTCTTCCGACGTG
Source organism: Rhipicephalus sanguineus (assembly GCF_013339695.2). Classification (NCBI taxonomy): domain Eukaryota; kingdom Metazoa; phylum Arthropoda; class Arachnida; order Ixodida; family Ixodidae; genus Rhipicephalus; species Rhipicephalus sanguineus. The sequence continues at coordinate 69,708,420 of NC_051183.1, read as the reverse complement.
ACCGTGTGACGAACATAAATAACACGAGTTATCATGAAAATCATGACACGCATGTCATGTACAGCATGACTTACGTGCCACGCTCATGGGGCGCTGGCGGCCGTTTCGCTAGATTGATATACACCAAAATTGGTATCTTGCGACGTGACCGTGTGACAAACATAAATAACACGAGTTATCATGAAAATCATGACACGCATGTCATGTACAGCATGACTTACGTGCCACGCTCACGGGGCGCTGGCGGCCGTTTCGCTAGATTGATATACACCAAAATTGGTATCTTGCGACGTGACCGTGTAACAAACATAAATAACACGAGTTATCATGAAAATCATGACACGCATGTCATGTACAGCATGACTTACGTGCCACGCTCATGGGGCGCTGGCGGCCGTTTCGCTAGATTGATATGCACCGAAATTGGTATCTTGCGACGTGACCGTGTGACGAAGATAAATAACATGAGTTAACATGAAAGTCATGACACCCATGTCATGTACAGCGTGACTTACGTGCCACGCTCATGGTGCCCTGGCGGCCGTTTCTCTAGGTTGATCGACCCCAAGTTGGTATTGCGCGACGTTACTGTGTGACGAACATAAATAATAGGAGTTAACATGAAAACCATGACACGCATTTTCCTCAATGACATACAAGACGATGTATGCAGCTCTTTGCTGGCTGCTTCGCATTACATCGATTCCCACAATGCGTGGGATCTGCCGGCTTTTTTTTATTAAAATTTATTCATTCTATCTCTATCTTTGGTGATGATAGCATACAAGGAAGGCAAATATTAGTGACTTTGCATAAGTCAAAGCATGGTAATATTGCGTTATGTTCTTGAGAGTATCGTGAATTCTCCTTTGGCTTCCTTCTCTTAGTGCTTCCCTTAACAAACACTTTTCGTGTTGGGTTAAAAAGCAATAAGCACGCCGTCATGTCACATCCGCTCATAAGTCTGAACGTGGCAAAGGACGAGCTGCAATATTATGTCAAGGTGCAGTCGAGCACACAAGATTCGGCTGTTGTTTTCTATAAGCTCAGTTGCTTCGGCTAGAATTTTATTCTGGGCTCTTTCAAAGCCAAATTTACAAGGCCAAACTCACAATAGCTCCAATACAATGAACAATATACGAGGAGCAAGTATATTCGTTTTGTTTGCCTTCGCCATATGCACAAAAGGCTGTTCATGGCGCGCCTTAGCATTGTCGAAACACCAAAAATAATAGCCCACAGGGTAATATATGTACTGCAATGCAAACAGCTTGTGTGAGTGTCTTCATATCGTAACTGAGTTCCGCCTCTCCGTCTGCAATATGAAGTTTCTAACAGTCATGAGTGCATTTTACTGTATTTCTTTCGCAAAAGCAAATACAAGTTGGGTACCGCAAGAATATGACACCCATTTGAACCTCAGAACGGTAGGAACGTTTCAGTTATTTTGCGTTATTTCTTAACATTTATCGCTTGATTCACTAAACGGTTGCATTTTCAAGACCATCCGATGTTTTTTTTTTTCCCCCTTTTCAGTGCAAAGGCAATGTGCAAGTAGACCTTAACTGAAATAGTTGTTTTATAGATTTCATGAAATCTTTTTGCGGAAAAATTACCAATGTTTATCCTATAGCGCATTGCTCCCAAAGTGTCCGCGGACATGGTGTGACGTGGAGATTTCTGTGAAAACTTCCGTTGCATGTTGCATAATACCCGAAGTACAAGAAGTGGCTGACAAGGAAGCAAAGCAGGTGTTTACCTGAGGTAGCGATGACAGCTCACTTCAACAATTTGGCGGGAATGATTCTGCCGAGGTTGTGCCAGCCACGACTGTTATATTCAGAAATCTAAACGAACACGTTTAGTGGGCCAGGTTGACATTTGCGACAGAAATATTTTTCAGTTACTCATCTGAAGTTGGTAAAAACGTTTTCAGCGTACCGTTTTTTTTTCTCTATTTCTCTTTCAACATACCAAATGCCTTCTCTCAAAGAAGTGGAATGCTATGATTAGGAGGGCGTTGAAAGGGGTAGCCACCAACGACTTCTGATTGCAGAAAAATTGCAGAAGGGAAACGAAATCAATAACACAATGAGTATAAACGTCCCTCATTTCTGTCGTCGGAAAGACCAACTTTCGCGCTGAGAATTTAATTGTACGTCCGACAAATTGCACCGACGCGCACCGAAGTGTTTCGTCAAAGATGCCGAAATATTGAGTAATTGTGCTCATCTTGTAGCAGCCGTTATGAACAATGCAGCATATCTTGTTGCGCGGCTAGTGGCGCGTTTCATTTGGAAGAGATGTACACGGTAGCACAGCGAACTGGGTATGAAGTGAAGTATTCTCCACTAATGTTCAATCAATTCAACGTCCCACATTGAGTCACGCCACTGAACTCTCGTGCCGACGTATCGTCCACCAACCCCACATGCGTGCTTTACTTTTCCATTTTGGTAACTTTGTTTTTAACGCAGAGTGTCTATTGTTTATAGGCAGCATCATACACATGACGTTGCATTGCCATTTTCCACTCGCTGTTTGCATCTGTCGGACATTTTCCTTACGCTTTGAATATTGTCACGTCGCTTCAGAGGTCCAGGCGAGGTTTATTGGTCGCAGAGCAGCAGGGCTCTTGGTAAACGCATCCGTTAAGCTCGCTCTCCCGAGAGATAGCGCGCGCACTTCTTTCTTTCGTGACCTGTGCCTCCGCCCATGCATTTCACCCACTACTACAGGTGGCATTATTCCCCCCTCCGCGAAAAAAAAAGGCATTGCCGCGATGCTCCAGGGTAGGCGTAAAGAAAAAAAAATGAATTGAAGTAGCTTAGACAACGCGAAAGTACAATAATGGTGAAATTTCAAGCGCGCACAGTCAATGAACGATGAGGCGATGTCATCAACACAAATAAAAGAAAACAAACAAAGGAGTGGTAGGAGAAATTACGAACGCGCAAAATATGGCTTCATGCGTACGACATGAACTATGTCGGAGCTCGGTTGTCCTCGTTGTGTTCGTGTTGACGACGCAGTGTCCGGAACCACTTCATAGTTTACGTCACTCACGCGGCGTAGCACTTTATAGGGACCGAAGTAGCGGCTTAGCAACTTTTCGGAGAGGCCGCGTCGACGAACAGGGGTCCACACCCATACTTGGTCTCCTGGACTGTAGGACACGTCTCTGTGGCGGATGTTATAGCGCCGTGCATCTGCCTGTTGCTGTAGACCGATGTGCAGCCGTGCGAGCTGGCGAGCTTCCTCGGCACGCTCTGCAAATTCTTCGGCGTCAGTCGTTAACTGATCGGCGTCTTCACAAGGAAGCATAGCGTCTAACATCGTCTGAACTTCGCGGCCGTAGAGAAGGCGAAATGGTGTGAATCGCGTTGTCTCTTGAACGGCGGTGTTATACGCGAACGTCACGTAAGGCAGGATCCGATCCCATGTTTTATGTTGGACGTCGATGTACATAGAGATCATGTCTGTGACGGTCTTATTTAATCGCTCGGTAAGTCCGTTGGTCTGCGGATGGTAAGCAGTTGTCTTTCGATGCCTGGTGTTGCTTAGTCGAAAGACTTCATCCATAAGCTGCGCAGTGAACGCTGTCCCTCTGTCTGTTATTACTGTAGAGGGAGCACCGTGACGCAGTACGATGTGGCACATGAAGAACTGCGCTACCTCGGAAGCTGTGGCTCGTGGTATCGCCTCCGTCTCGGCGTAGCGTGTCAAATAGTCTGTTGCGACAATCACCCACTTGTTGCCGTCTGTAGACAGAGGAAAAGGGCCGAGAATGTCCATGCCGACTTGGTCAAATGGCTTGAGAGGTGGGTCAATTGGTTGAAGCAACCCAGCCGGCTTACGGGATGGTGTCTTCCTGCGCTGGCATTCACGACAGCTTTTGACGTACTGCTTGACGCTTGCCTTAAGTCCGGGCCAATAGTAGGTCTGGCCTACTCTGGCGAGTGTTCGGGAGAAGCCGAGGTGGCCAGATGTGGGCTCGTCATGGCAAGCGAAGAGGACGTCGTCCCGCATGTCCCTCGGAACCACGAGGAGGTAAGCGCGGCTCGTAGAATGGGTGTTTTTCTTATAGAGAACGTTGTCTCGAAGGCAGAAGGATGCCAACACACGGGACAGATGGCGCGGTAAAACCGCGCTGCGACCTTCTAAGCGCTCGATGATCGGGCGAATTTCTGCGTCTTCACGCTGTCGTTTCATCAAGTCAGATGCACTAATGGCGCCCAAAAAGCTGTCATCATCCTCTCCTTCCTGACTTGCAGATTCAGTGGGCGCGCGAGACAGTGTATCGGCGTCTTCGTGCTTCCGGCCAGACTTATAGACAATGGTGACATCATATTCCTGTAGGCGCAAGCTCCAGCGTGCCAGTCGTCCTGAGGGGTCGCGTATGTTTGCCAACCAACAAAGGGCATGGTGGTCCGTCACCACTTTGAAGGGGCGACCATAAAGGTAAGGGCGAAACTTTGTGAGCGCCCATATGACTGCGAGACACTCCTTCTCTGTGGTCGAGTAATTCGCCTCGGCACGGGACAGTGAGCGGCTGGCATAGGCTATTACTCGTTCCTCTCCACGTTGTTGCTGGACGAGGACGGCGCCGAGTCCAATATTACTGGCGTCAGTATGCACCTCTGTGTCGGCATCATCATCAAAATGTGCTAGAACGGGTGCTGACTGCATGCGCTGTCGTAGTTCGGCAAAGGCAGCCTGTTGCTCATTAGCCCAGAAAAATGGCGTGTCGTCTCTTGTAAGGCGAGTCAAGGGTTCCGCTATCTTCGAAAAGCCTTCAATAAATCGTCGATAATAGGCGCACAAACCCAGGAAGCGCCGGACGGCCTTCTTGTCGGTGGGAGCTGGAAATGTGGCTACTGCGATAAGCTTGTCAGGATCGGGTCGGACCCCTCTGGCGCTTACTACATGGCCGAGGAACTTGAGCTCTTCATAGCCAAAGTGGCACTTTTCTGGTTTGAGTGTGAGATCTGCTGATCGTATAGCCTCGAGTACACTCCGCAGGCGGTGAAGATGTTGCTCGAATGTTTCAGAAAAGACGACTACATCATCGAGGTACACGAGACAAGTCTGCCACTTCAGTCCAGTGAGTACAGTATCCATCATTCTCTGGAAAGTTGCCGGTGCTGAACACAGGCCAAAAGGAAGTACTCGAAATTCATAGAGACCGTCGGGGGTCACAAAGGCCGTTTTCTCGCGGTCTCGCTCGTCTACCTCAATCTGCCAGTACCCGCTTTTTAAATCCAGAGAGGAGAAATACTGGGCGCGGCGTAATCTGTCTAACGAGTCGTCGATGCGTGGCAGCGGGTACACGTCCTTTTTAGTCACGTTGTTCAGCTTCCGGTAGTCGACGCAGAAGCGTAGCGTTCCATCTTTCTTTTTGACTAGAACGACCGGAGACGACCACGCGCTGTTGGAAGGGTCGATGATGCCGTCGTCAAGCATCTCTCTGACTTGCGTACGAATCGCTTCGCGTTCTTTTGTTGACACGCGGTAAGGCTGCTGGTGTATCGGGCGTGCGTCGTCGTACGTCAGGATTCTGTGTTTAGTGATCGAAGTCTGGCGGACCTTAGAAGAACTGGCGAAGCACGAGTTGAATTCAAGCAAGAGCTGTCGAAGTGCTTTCTCGTTAGCGGACGAAAGATCGGGATTTATGTCGATATTGCCCAGGGACGTATCCACGGTCTCCACTGTTTCAGATGTGAAGCAGTTCCGAACGTTGGCTATTTCGTCTGCAAAGGCTAACGAAGTGCCGCGGAGAAGGTGTCGATGTTCGTTACTGAAATTGGTAACGAGCAGTTGAGATCGGCCACCACGAAGCTCTATGACGCTCCTAGCGGCACACACACCTTGGGTCAGCAGGTGTTCCAAGTTACCTTCTGCGACCGCTTCACCATTTCGGAGTCCACAACAAGTGACGTCTACTATAACACTGGCTCGCGGAGGGAGCGTTACACTCTCAGCGGAAACACGAAGAACGTCAGAGCTCCGTTGGTCGTCCTGCCCGTCGATTGCTCGGTCTGCAGCGAAGGTGATGCGACGCTCTTGGAGATCAATAACAGCTCCATACTCCTGCAGGAAGTCGACACCAAGAATAACGTGGCGGGAACATTCACGTAGCACAAGGCAACTTGCTACAAACGTCGATCCGCAGATGCGAACTCTACCCGTACACGTTCCAAGCGGAGTGACAATGTGGCCGCCAGCCGTTCGAATCTGCGAGGCGTGCCAGGGCGTGATGACCTTCTTCAGAAGTGTGGCCATTTTCCCGCTTAATATTGAATAATCAGCCCCGGTATCCACTAAAGCACTAACAGCGTAACCGTCAAACAGCACCGGTATATCGAGAGAAAGCTGGTCATTCCGTTCAGTTGGATCTGCACCTGTTCTTGTTTGCGTCGATCGGAGGTCTTCAGCACGTCGACTGCCAGCGACCTCGCCTCCAGAGGTCGCTTTAGCTAGTTTTCCCGGCGGGGACTGGGGGACCGTGCGCCAGCGTATCGCTGGGGCGGAGGTGAAAATCGCCTCGGCGACGGTGAACGCGACTGCCGCCTGGCAGGAGGTGGCATGCGCTGCTGTGCCAGGTAGTCCTCGATGTCCCGGGGTCGCTGGCCATACCGGGGAGGCGGCGAATATGCAGAAAATCCCCGCAGCCCCATGCGCCGGTACGGGCACTGGCGGTACAAATGATCTGCTTCACCGCAGTGGAAGCACAGAGGCCGGTGATCTGGAGTGCGCCATACATCGGACTTCCGAGGAGACGTGCGTCTGTCGTCGAGGTAGTGTGCTGGCTGCTCCGAACGACGTGCAAAAGGACCGGCAGAAACGAAAGGTGGCGACGGGCGTGTATCTTCGTAGTACTGTAGCGGTTGCGCCGACTGAAGTGAAACCGCAGGTGGTGCATGAACGAACGACGGGGAAGGGGAAGCAGGGCGCTTCAAGGCTTCCGCGTAGGTCGCACGGCGGTAGTCAGTTGGTAATGCGACGGCGTTAGCAAGAGTCACAGGGTCACGGAGCGCTTGGTGTAACTCGTCCTTTATAATACTGGCAATGGAGCTTACTGTAGGCAGCGGTGGTGCGGCGGCTTTGTGCAACTCCTCGCGCACTATAGAGCGGATCAGTTCTCGCAGACTCTCGGTGTTGCCGCCGAGAGCCGCGGAAACCTCAGTAGCGGACGTACTGTTGAGTTGCCGCTCATAGATGGTGGATCGATGCTGAAGCATCTTTTCCATTGTGACGGCCTCAGACAAGAACTCGGCGACCGTCTTCGGAGGGCTCCGTACAAGACCAGCAAAAAGCTGCTCCTTGACTCCTCGCATCAGATGCCGCAACTTCTTCTCCTCTGCCATTCTTGGATCAGCTCGTCTGAACAGGCGCGTCATATCTTCGACATAGGTCGTCACAGTTTCATTGGGCATCTGGATGCGGGACTGGATCGCTCGTTCCGCTCGTTCGTGGCGATCAGCACTGGCGTAAGTGTCCAGCAGCCGACGGCAAAATTCGCGCCACGACGTCAGTTGGTCCTCGCGGTTCTGGTACCACGTGCGTGCTCCGTCCTCCAAATAGAAGTACACACGTCGTAGTTTGGCAGCGTCGTCCCATTCGTTCAAGGCAGCCACACGTTCGAAGTCGACTAACCAGTCTTCGACGTCTTCAAGCACAGTGCCATGAAACGGCGTCGGAACCCGCGGGCTCTCAAGTGTGTACCGGTTCATCATCGTGCTTTCCGTGCCGGTTGGAGTGGTCTGAACGGAAGTGCTGGTCATGCCGGGTGAAGTGGTGCAAAGCGTAACGTCGGCGTCGGGAGGTAATCCCCTGATCCTGCGGCTGGCCCGATGCACGGGAGTGTTGACTGGCACTGGGCTTGTGGGGCGGCTTCCAGGAGGGGTCTGCAACATCCGTGAGACTACCCAGCGCCTCCACCACTTGTCACGTCGCTTCAGAGGTCCAGGCGAGGTTTATTGGTCGCAGAGCAGCAGGGCTCTTGGTAAACGCATCCGTTAAGCTCGCTCTCCCGAGAGATAGCGCGCGCACTTCTTTCTTTCGTGACCTGTGCCTCCGCCCATGCATTTCACCCACTACTACAGGTGGCAATATTTCTCAAGTTTACAGCCACAGTGCACAGCATCCCAATTGTTACATAATAAAACGGTAGGTCTCTACTACGCGCGTAATATATTATTAAGAGGAAAGCCCTAGATTCCTCAACAAACGCGAAAATTGACTGGCATCCCGTGTCGGCGTCCCCACGAGTGATGCGAAAGATCAACATCACGTGATGAGGTAACCATTTGACGTCGTCATGGCGTCACAGATTACCCATGTATGCGACGTCATAGTGACTTCACAGTGATGTCACGTGACGCGACGGGATATGATGACATCCTCACATGCATCTGAGCTTGGTCAACTCTCTCTCTCTCTCACGTGACGCGACGTGATATGATGACATCCTCATATGCATCTGAGCTTGGTCAACAGCGGGCCTAACGCAGAGGCACTGCAGAACCAGGTTAGGTGCATCCGATCCTAGAGGCAATACAACACCACGTTAGGCACAGAAACTTCGGAGGGTGGTGGCGTAGGAACAATGCATCGACTGAGAAGAAAAGGAAGAGATGGCTCTCGCCTTCCAGTCGACTTAAGCGTGTGCAAAGGGACCCTGTGCGTTTTCGTTATTCCGCGGAATACTCCATGTGTGATGAAGAAGAAGTGCACCCCGAAGAGCTATACAGTCGGATCGTCAGCGTTTGCTTCTGCTTGTGCTACTTGGATGATGTAGTGGTATTTGCGCCAGACTTCCCCACGCACCTTCGTCGCTTGGAGCAGGTTTGACGATGTCTCAATGAAGCTGGCCTCCAACTAAACTTAAAGAAATGTGACTTTGGGGCACGCAAGCTGACCATTCTCAGACATGTCGTGTCGAAAGATGGCATGCTCCCTGATGCCGCTAGGCTGCGTGCTGTTAAAGAATTCCCGAGGCCCACGTGTTTGAATGAGTTGCGTATTGGGCTTTGCTCATACTTCCGCCGCTTCATTCGCAATTTCGCCTCGATCATGGCACCTTTGACAGACCTGCTTCAGGGAGACCCCAATCTATCTGCGTGGTGTCCGGCTTGTGATCATGCGTTTGCGACGCTACGTCAGCTACTCACAACGCCACCCATACTGCGCCATTTCGATCCAAGTGCTCCTACAGAAATCCACACGAATACTAGCGGTGTCGGTCTTGGCGCAGTCCTCGCCCAACGAAAGCCCGGCTACCAAGACTATGTTGTTGCGTACGCGAGTCGCACACTCACAAGAGCTGAAGCAAAGTATTCAGTAACTGAGAAAGAATGCCTAGCGATCATCTGGGCGATTACAAATTTCGGCCTTACCTCTACGGTCGACCCTTCGATGTCGTTACCGATCATCACGCACTTTGCTGGTTGCCCTCCCTCAAAGATCCCTCCGGCCGCTTGGCACGAAGGGCTCTCCGGCTCCAAGAGTACGACATGCGGTTTATGTACCGCTCAGGCCAGAAGCATGCCGATGCAGATGCTCTTTCGCGTTCGCCTGTTCCCACTGACATTACGAGTGCCTCCATTCTAGACAACTTATTTTCACCATTAGGATCCGTCAACATGGCTTCGGAGCAACGCAAAGATTCGTGGATTGCGTCTTTCATGGACTACCTCTCCAGTGCGCTCCCCCGCTTTCGATCTCGAGTGCTACGCCGACAAGCCTTTCACTTCGCCGTCCGCGATGGAATCATTTATCGCCGCAACTACCAATCTGACGGCCGCAAATGGCTACTTGTCATACCTAGGCAACTCCGCGCTATCATATGTGCTGCTTTCCATGCCGATCCACAGTGCACGCACGCTGGTCTGTTTAAAACCTACGCCAGACTACGCATTAAAACGTTTAACTGGGTGTGATTCCATCTTGAAGCCAGACTACGCCTTCGGTTTTATTGGCGCGGCATGTACACATTTCTGCAAAAGTACATTCGATCTTGCACAGAATCTCTGTCTGTCCGTGTGTTACTTTGCGCTACAACTTTTTCCTTCAGAAGTCATGAACCAACTAGCCCAACAAAACGTATTGCCGATCATTTGTACTCTCCTGGACCAATGCAGCCGTTGCCATGCCCAATGCGACCATTTGACCGGGTTGGAATAGACCTTTACGGTCCTCTGCTATACACATCTGCCGGAAATCGCTGGGTTATTGTGGCGATAGACCACCTCACGACATATGCAGAAACGGCCGCTCTGCCAGCCACGACGGCACGTGACGTTGCTTCTTTCCTGCGTCAACGCTTTGTTCTACGTCATGGTGCCCCGCGTGAACTCCTGAGCGATCGAGGCCACGTCTTTCAAGCGGATGTAATTCAAGAACTTCTCGCTGAATGCCATGTGATTCACCGCTGTACTACCGCATATCACCCGCAAACAAACGGCTTAGCCTAGCGCTTCAACCGAACTCTTGGCGACATGCTTTCTATGTATGTCGCCTCTAACCACACCAACTGGGACCTTATTCTTCCCTACGTAACATACACCTACAATACGACACCCCAGGCGACGACAGGCTTTTCTCCCTTCTTTTTACTCTATGGCCGAGAACCATCGCCTCCGATCGACACCATTCTTCCCCATCGACCCGACTCATCTGAAGGCACACCACTTTCCCAAGCTCTTCGCTATGCAGAAGAATGTCGGCAACTAGCTTGCTCCCTTACAACCGAAGAACAGGGGCTACAGAAATCTCGACATGACGATGAACGGCCCCCCCAACCAGTTTTCGCCCAGCACTCTTGTTTGGCTGTGGGTGCCTCCCACCTCTGCGCTAGGTATCTCCTCGAAGTTTGTCAGCAGGTACCATAGACCCTACCGCGTCCTACAGCAAACTTCTCCCGTCAACTACCTCATCGAACCCCTCACGCCCACTGCGGACCTGCGTCGCCGAGGCCGCGAAACAGTTCACGTGGATCGCCTCAAACCATACCACAAACCCCTATTTTCTACGACACCTTAGTACACCTAACTGGCTCCGTCATCACCGAGGGGGAAAGATGTGAAGAAGTGCACCCTGAAGAGCTATACAGTCGGATCGTCAGCGCTAAGGAGAAACGGCTCGTGCTGAACGTTGTTGCTGTTCACGCTGGCTAGGCCTACGATTATATATTGTCTGACATTACAGTTTCACTTGTCGAGGCCGTGTCTCAGCTCTTTATTATACATGGTATAAAGGTAGTCTACCATAACGCCACACCAGGTCTTGAAACTGCTTCGGAAAAAGACGCGATAGATAGGTCACATCAGGTGAGGAGTCACGTTGACACTTATGCAGACATTGCGTCGCACCGAGCACCGAGGCTCAATTAGGCTCAATACTTAATGAGTGGGTGCTTCAAACCTGCCCATTCAATGCAAAGGGCTCAGCCACAACTCATCGCCATCATTTACAGTGTCAGCGATTTGGACAGCTCCGTATGTGCACATATATTCTTACAGGCGTGTAGAGGGTACTTCGCTAGTTAGCAAAATGATGATAAATTATAGCGTACTGTATACTACGCAGCACTACTTGAAGCACTAATAGAGTTTGTGGCAGGTTCTTATTGTAAATTACAATGGTAGATCTGGAGGACTCCCTGTAGCACACTTTCTGCGCGTTGCGGAGCAAGTGTATCCCAGCGGTAGATAAGGAGTGCCTCCCATATCACTCATTCGCAGATCCAGAGCAGCTCCGCAGCTGGACCTACTTTACGGAGCAACGCTCTCTGCCCCTCGAAAGTCGACATATTTAACCAGAGGTCACGTGTGCGCAATGTGCGGTGCAGCTCTGTGCACCAGGTGACCACGCTTGCACACTCATGCCCGTTCTTCTCCCCTTGAACGTAACTCGCGTGCCCATGAACGCGCGTCCTGTTGACCCCCTGCCAGTTGAACTTGCGGAAACGCCTGTGTGCTTCATTCGAAGATTTCCTTCCGTTGCCGGGGAGCTCCGGCACAAAGTTCTTCGGGCTCTCCCAATCTGCCATTGAAATTCAGAGTTAAAAGGCTGCTGCTATATCTTACACTGTCACTGTGTTGCGTGTTTCGCACAGACGCAGAGCTATTGTAAGAAAAAAAAACTTGGAACTGTTGCCTCAATTAGGCATAGATACCTTACACGAAGGAGATCATGAAATTCATATGACGGACCTATGCAGAGATGAGCAGAAATGAAATAGACAGAATGGTCTGATTTATTTATATCTAAGAGAAATACTGAGGCACTAGTCAAAGGACAAAACTGCCACATAAATCCCTGACTCAAGAGAAGCGTTCCTTGTAAGGAGACATCGCTTTGTAAGACTAAGGTGGGCCTGTGTGGCTCCCTATCTGTAGGCCTGTGTCGCCCGAGATATGTGCAGCTGCGGTTCGGTTTAGCTGCCCTGCCAGGAAATAGAGAAACTGAACCGTTTGCAACCAAACACGGCACTATCGACCGTCTTTGGATTTTATCGACCAAGAACTGTCCCTTCGTTATTCAGAAACACGTTCGAAAGCATTCCTCTTGCGGAAACTTATTCATCCCGAGATCACAAACAAGAACAGGAAAACCGGCAGTACCGAGTTTTGTTTTGTTTTTGTTTTTATACTCTGTTTAGGTTTTTGGCATCTGCTTGCCCTCGTTTACCCAAAGCACACCACAACGAGCAACGCTACGGCTACGTACGCAGCTGCTAGCAACCCTCGGAATTATAAGCAATTATGGCATTTGCAGACCGTTATGTGAACCTGTATAGTCTCTTAGACCTTGTGATCCACCTTGCCACGAGCTGCCTCTCGCCTTGTATCCTCTTGTTCGTCACCCACCAAGGCGGTCTAGTGGTTATGGTCCTCGACTGCTTACCCGAATGTCGCAGGATCCAGCCGCAGCGCACACATTTTCGATGGAGGCGAAAATGCTTGAGGGCCGCATGCATTGATTTTAGTGCACAATAAAGAATCACAGGTGGTGAAATTTTTCGATGTCCCACTATGGCCTTCCTCATAATCATATCTCCGTTTTGGCTTGTTAAACCCCAAGAATTGTTATTACTCGTGCTCGTCTCCATTTTTTTATTTGTGTCGAAATTGGCATCGGAGGACATGAGGGGATTACGGATATGATTAATAGGCCGATATATGAATAAGATGATATGGTTCTCGGCTACGTCACAAATTTCTCGCCCTTTATCACGTATGGAGCATACCCGATAACCGCATAGTACCGCCCGTGGAATGCGGGTATGCACCACACATATTAACTGACTGTATCAACCCACGAACGGTGACAAGAGACTGGAAATCTTAAAGCGAGAGCGTAATAAGAAGCGCATGTCCCAGAAAAGCCGCTCTATGCATCAGCGGCGTTCTCGTCGAGGGAGAAATCCCGATAGACGGAACTGGAATCGAACGCAGGCATTCTGCGTGGCAGTCAAGCACTCTGCCGCATAGCCAGGGCAGTGTTAGAAACTGCTTTGAAAAGTACCTGTACAGCCGTCATTTCGGGCAACGTTAATTGTCATTACAATGCCCGCTACCCGCTCATATAACAATGTGACAATCATTACATATGTACTGCTATGACTCGGAAAGCAAGTGTCAAGACTCGATAGACCCCGGGCGAATACGCCACCATCACTACTTATGACATGCACATCATGGCACTGTGGAGTTCAGTTCTTCTCGGTGAAACGAATGGCTTTGCAGCAACGTGAGTGCTGACGTTACGTCAGAACACAGGCTACCCTTTGAGCACCGGTGTAGTCGTCATGCCTGGCAAGCGGACGATATGCCCGCAACAACTACTCAATTTACACAGAGACGTCCATCCACCAGGTAACTCTTGGCTCAAAGCCAAAATCGCTGCATACGCAGACATTCGTTAACTGCTTGACATGGCATTGATTCCGACGGCGCGTGGGACCTGCAATTACGGCGCCCTACCAGCCATGTTACGTTGTATTTATTGCATTTCAAGATCAACCGCAGTAAGCAGAAAAACATTATTATGTAAGATATCAAAAAATTTGAAGCCTAGCTACAGCTTTCTAATTGGAACGTATTGTCCAGACTGTTCGGATTAGAGGTAAGCACATAATTCTTGCCGAATCAAGCAATGAAGCACTTCACGAAAAATCTGTGATATATTCTAAGAAACAGCCAGAAATATCCATTTATTCACGCCGTCATAAAGTTAATGGGCATATTTTTTAACTGTAGCTAGGATTAGCTGGTGCGAATGATTTGATGATGCTGCAGCTTCAACTCTGAAAAAAAAGATTTCAACCTTTAAGGTCGCTAAAGTTTTTCTCAAGAGAGTTGTGGCTTGCTAAGTGAGGTTAGAAACTGACGAGGGCATTCGTGCTCTTTCACTCCCGCAAAACATTGTTCATTGCAAAATACTTAAAATACTGAAACAACTAAGGGCTCCTGCACTTTATTTTTCGCATATTCTTGTTAGATTGTATTAAATGTGTTAATCAGAAATTTTGTTTTAATTATCACTCATGGACAAGCACGTATAGTAGCACTGTTTTATTTATTTTTTGCTGTTTTCCTATCACACGAATACGGCATTTTTAGTGACGCATATGAAAATATGAGTTTGGTAATTACATATAAGCGTCAACCTGAGAAATGAGCGGCAAACTTAACGGCCTCAGCTATTATACACGCCCCCTTGGAAGGTGGAACCACTGTCCGTGAATATGTTGGCGGTCCTGAGAAACTAAAGAAATTATATATTAAATGATCCATGATGCAGGGTGCAACGCCTTGGTACAATAAAGAACGTACAGCCCGACGACATAGATAGGAGCGTTTGACTGCATCGGCTCCTACAGTGAGACAGCAGAGCCATTTGCAGGGATGGTAGCCACATTGTAAAAGCGAAGACATTCATCTGAGGCACAGAAAGTCAAAGTTCCAGCTAGAGCATTGCCTCCTGTAGTGTGTTAAGTACCCTCTCAGATGCAGCCTTCTTAAGCGTTCGTCTGGTGCGCTAAACATTGCACGAATGTCATGACTTTGTGCAAGGTTGTTCACACGACGGAGTAATTGCAGCAATCAGCATCCCTTTGTAAGCGGGTGTGATCACAAAAGTCGGCCTACAGTTGTCTTAGGCACAGAGTGGGGCTCAAGAGGAGGACTTGATAACGACGCCTAGGGCAGTGAGCATAACAATCCACATTTAAAGCGCTTTTTAACTAGTATTGCAATAAACGACGGTGCCTTCGACGAAAGCGATAAGAAAGCGGCGATTACTACAGAAATGCCTGTATCAGGAAATAATGAATGTTAGGCTCAATTGCTCAAACATCTATTTTCGTTCATGCCAACTTTATGTGTGTAACGTCGCATCTAATAGACTTCCTTATAACTTCTTTCAGTTTTTGCTTACAGCAGATGGAATATATACCGTATTCGCTACGTCTGAAACACGCACAAAATTGTGCAAGGTTGACTATAACATCAACGTGACAGACACGCAAGTGTACTTCAACAGGAACTACACTCCAGGTCAAGGAGGGTGGGCATACCAACAATCTTTCTTCATTGTCCTAAATTTAGCACGTGGAAATATGGCCCTCTACAGATGCCCATATTCCGATGTGCTAAACTGCTATTTGTGCTATAGCAAACATTACAGTAACTATTGCCATTGAGTGCTACAATTAAATCGCATGATATATAAAAAAGACAATGGTAAGAAACCAGAGAATTTTGTAAAGACAGCTGATATAGGAGCCCCTCCATTCGCGAGTCAAATTTTGCAAAGCTGGCCGTAATATTATGTGTAGACCAGCCGTGTTTGCGTGGTGGGGTCAGATTGCAGTACCTTTGGCGATATTAGTGTTACTGAAGTTTGAGGAATTGAAAATATATGTGGTTTGCGTTGAATGGATAAGATGTATACAATATTTTAATTCGTTTTCATGAACAGGAATATTGCTGACTACTTTTTTTTCTCTACAAGCAGGCCATATGTAGAGAGTCTTGTGGGAACGTTTTTTGGTAAACAAGATGATCCAACTACAATGCTGCTGAGGACAACAGGTGATGCATCCAGTTTGTTTACGTTATCGCACATTTCCCCCTTTAAAAAAAGTGTTTTCTCACGCAGGAAGGTATTCCGAAAGATGTTATACCTAATTAAGCGTTATATACAGAGTGCCTTCAAATGTTCTCATCCGTCTGCGTGGACGCTTCTGTATGAATTTGACAACTCATACCAACTCCAACAAGATCAGCGAGTACTTGCTGGCGTGATCGCCGTCCAAGCACGGAAGGAGGCTGTTGGCTTCCAGTCATTACTCGGGATGTCCAGCATTTCGAGATAACCGCCTTGCTTCGGCTTGTTGATTTTGCCGGTAAAATTCTTCGGATTTCATCGCTCCGCAAGAATTGCCAGTGGCCGCTTTTCGGTAGGGTCATAGTGGCAATGGGCTCTTCGCACGAAGGACTTCAATTCTCCCACCTAACCAGACCGCTCTCTCCTTTAATTAAAAAATTAGGCATTGTAACTTTTGTAATTACTACTTTAGTTAATGTCTCTAGTCATCTTAAGGCATGCGCCGTCATTGAAAAAGTAATACCGAAAGTAGTGAGCGCAGTTCCCTTATTTTGAGGATTCTCGGGCGCTTTTATTGAAACACCTTGCTTACAGATGACGTGCCCTGGGTTCTGAGTTTTAGATCTTGCTTAGACGTATCAAGTATAGTTGCATTGTTCGTGACATGATGAAAATACCCCAGTCATTGCCTTGCAAATACAATTCCCCATGCTTCGATAATTTGCCTTTGTTTTCAATGCGATTGCTTTATTAAAGCAGCCCTGCTACACAAATTAAGCACATCGTTTCCTTCACTCTTCCTGATACTGTGGAATGCATAGTTATCGTTGCGCAAGTGGCAACACCAATAACAAAGTTGTTAGAGTTTTATGTCAATGAAGAAATCACTTTGATTTCAGACTACACTGACACAGAACGGCAATTTTTCTGCTAGAAAGTGGCAGCAGCAAGTGGCATCACGTGGCAGTGAAGACAATGGCTGGGCGTTTTGATTGGCTTCACACAAGACGCATGCTTTGTCGTGTCGAGGCAGTCAAGGTGTCAGGAGGCATTAATTACAGCAGCAATTATAAATAATTACCACAATTAAGTTTTTTATTTAAATGAGAAAGGTGGTCTGGTGAAGTGGGAGCAAATTCCAATATCCAACTTCACATTCGCGTGCTCCCTGCTAGGCCTCACTATTCTCCGCTAAAAATTATGTAGGCACGTTTTATACTTCCTCATATATAAACAGATTTCTAAAAACAAAATTTAGAATTGTCAAATATGCTACACATTAAACCTGAAATATTGAAATGGGATATTTTTAAATATCGCATCCATAAAACAGTTGCAAAGCTACTCTAGGTGCGCTGCACAGCGGCCAGCATGAGGCGAGGCCTCCGGTATGTCTCTGTAAGATGCGCGCGGGGACTAGAACAAGCGATTGACGTCAGCGTCATAATGAAATCCCAAAGGAAACATTTTATTTTCGTGGTATGTTGGTGTTTCGAAATTTGAAGACTAATTGCTTCAGTTCCCGTCCAAAAATTTTGATAATTCTTCTTCGCCTTCATCTCAGTGATCAGCACTTCACAGACTCGAGTACTGTAGAAGGCAGGTAAAGAAAGTTTCAGGACCCCTGTGAATCCAGCAGTCTTTGTTAATACTCTTACATCACATATAAGCAATCAATTTTGTCTGAGCTTACACTATCTAACGAAAATATACTTTTTAGTACGCTATACTGTGACAATGATTCGGTTAAAAATAAAGTAGGTCAGCTTCGCACTAGCGATGCCAAGCCTGAAGGAACGACGGCAATAGGCGGCCTTCCATACAAAATGTAGGCTTAACTTGGATTGGCAAGCAAGCGCTATTACCTCGCGAACGCACTGACTTCTTTATACATCTTCTTCTTCTTCTTTCATCTGTCTACCTTTCTTTCCCTGGCGCATACTATTACATCACTCCTCCCGATTCTCACTTTCATTTCCCACCCTTTGTTATACTACATGACTATGCTATCATGTGAGCTGCTTGGTACATACCCGCGACGCACTCCCGTTCCTGTCCCTCTCACCTCCTTCTTTCCTTTCATCTTATCCTCACATCACTCTTCCTCATCCTCACTTCCCTTTCTCACGTCGCATTACGGGACGCACGTACATCTTCCGTGTTTTTTCCCCGAAGCAGTCAAGCACTGGCGTGGCGGCTTTGTGGTAGGATACCTGTCTACCGCACAGACGGCTTGTGTTCGATTCCCGCTCCAAACCAAGATTTCTTTAGATGCGAAGCAGCTTTTGCTCGGGCGTGTGTCCGTCCTTGCCTCACGCGTCCGCTCCCCACTGAGCATGCGCCAATTCTCCCCCTTCTCTGCATGTGAGCGCGAGGAGGTGGCGTGAGCACTGCCTCCGCTTCGTTTCTCCTCTTCCGTTTCTCTCTCTCCGCCACAGCTGTGTGCTCGTATATAATGTGGCGCGCGCTCGCTCCCGTTGCACTCTCGTTCGCAACGG
The DNA here is from genome assembly GCF_013339695.2 of Rhipicephalus sanguineus. Classification (NCBI taxonomy): domain Eukaryota; kingdom Metazoa; phylum Arthropoda; class Arachnida; order Ixodida; family Ixodidae; genus Rhipicephalus; species Rhipicephalus sanguineus. Next base: position 69,689,806 of record NC_051183.1, on the reverse strand, counting down.
TGCTATGGACGCTCGTGAAGCTGAACGTAAACGGCAACGCTGGCAAGCGAATCACGATGCTGCGAGGCAGCACGAAGCCGAAGCGCAACGTAAACATCGAGTCGGGGGGGGGGGGGGGTAACATAAGCGGTACACAACGTATACACAACTCCACACACAAATGAAGCGTACACGTAAAGATACAAGTTGAACAATGGAAACACAAGTGAACAGCCAGCGCTGCTTCGCATCCCCACACGGTTCCCTTTAGTGGGAGATGGTGTAATTTTTGCTACGCTAGTGGCTCCTTGACCCTTCTGGTGACGTGAACCGGCCTAACGAAAAATCTTAACAACTCCGCTGTCGACAGAAACCCGCAAAAAGGGCAGACAGTTGCCTTTATTGAAAGGGCAGACAGTTAAGTTAATTTCAACTGGCTCACTTGCGACATAACGAAATTGCGCATAAAAATACGGCGGAGCAGAAGAAAAAACAAAGAGGACGAGTGCGGATTTATTCGAAGAGCTCAAACGTCATGTTCTAAAATTTGGAAACCGATTCACTCGGTCCCCTTTGCCGCATTGTGTTGGCGGCTCTAGGCTTTGGGGTAACAAAGCTTTCTTTAAAATTCAGTCGAAGGTAGCAGCCTTACCTCGCGCATACGGCATGCCACAGTGTAGAACAAAATGCTGCTCTTACAATGTCTGAACAGTAGAAAGTGTGCTTTCGTTTCAATGTGCATTCTAAGATATGGGTCCGGAACTTCGAAGCTAACAATAAATGTTCAGTAGGAGAAAAGATCTCCACATTTCACGGGAATAAGGACTTTGCTAGGTGTAGCATTACGGGACACAAAGACAGCAACATAAATCAGAAAGCAAACATTGATAGCCGATACCTACTTAACATAAAAGAAGAAAAAAAATGGAACTTGGCAGGTCGTGTATTGTGTAGAGCAGCATCTTCCTGCAGTCTACAGAAAATGGGCTGGCGTTAACGATAAGATTACAAGAGCACTAAAAATAAGCACTGGCTAAATGCTTGTGAACATCTCACTACAAAGCGGCTAAGTGTAGTGCCAGTTTTCGAAGCAGTATCCTGCATAGTAAAGTTCATCCTAAGTGAAAAGTTATACTGCCTACTGGTACGTAGGCGTCTCTAAGCGCACTGACCTGCTTACGGGCGAGCGTATGTTATGGCGAAAGCCTCAGATGCCTCACCAAACGCGAAAATTTACCAGCGTCCCACGGCGTAGGCACCAACACGAGTCACGAGTGATGCAAAAAATTCATCACGTGATGACGTCCCCATGTGACGTCATTATGACGACAAGTGAGGACGTCATGACATGACATCATCGCTTGGTCAAAGGTGGGCCAATCACAGAGGCAGTGCAAAATCAGGTGGTGTGTCTGCGATTCTGGAGGCAATGCAAAATCACCTTAGGGGCGGAAAGCTTTCGGAGGGTGGCTGGGCAGGATCAATACATCGACTGAGAAGAAAACGAAGAAGGCTTTCGTCTTCGAGTCGTCTTAGGTCATTGCGTTGACGACCCTGTGATTTTCATTGATCTGATTCATGAATTTAAACTATTAACCCACGTGCCATGTGTCAATATGCACGGTTATTATCACGGACTACTACATTTGCACAAGCGTAACCCTTTATTGCATAGATTAATAAATCATGTGGACGTTTTTTTTTGTTTTTGTTTTTTTGCTATGCAGTCGTATTTTGCATCAAGAAACGATTTCAGCAGATGGCACTACGTCGTTTAATAGAGATCGGAAAGGCTATACGCATTGTACTGCGGGCGCTAGTTTCATAGCAAGCTTTCATGCAACATCTTTAAAAAAATTTCAACCACCATGTGCCAAATTTGCCACAGAGCGCAAAAGAGGGGTAATGTAGTGACCTTTCGTAAACCAAATATAAAGAATACATATTCTGCATCGTAGCACTTTTTATAAAGGCGGTCAGCATCGCAATTTGTTTTATAGCATTAGAATGTCGCTTTGTTACCACTTCGACCTACTTTCCGACCCAACATGCTCATTCAATTTCTATATGTTTTTTTTTCTAACAGGTCTGCAAATCTCATAGTTTTGTGAATATGTTGTGAATGTGCTTTTTTTAATAGATGGTGCTGAGAGAGGTGCAGAGCAGTTGGTGTACCAAGATGATGAACACAAGTGCGGAATATTTTTTGCGGTACTGAAACGAACGTACGCCGGCCGTGAGTACGAATATTGTCAATCAACCATGTCATGTCTTTCGCAAGTTATTACCCAATTTTTCTTTCTCACATTTCAATTTTTTTCACAGTTCTTTCTCACATGTGGCGACGTTATGCCCGAATGCATAACGTTAATCTCCTATTTTATTATATTAGGTGCCTTCCATTTCTCATGATAACGTGAATGATACACATGATGTTTCTTGTGATACGTACACTGGTTTGCGTTCTGACTGCGACCACTTTTCACCCGATTTTAATATCATCGATGAGGCACTATATGCGGAAACCGCACCTTCTCTACTTGAGAATTCTCGTATAATATTGCGGGGGCAAATTGTATTTATATCACCCAACGGACGCTATTCTAATGTTGACGTATATGTATAATAGTCACATTCAATAAAACGAACATGCAAATGTCTACATCTCAAATCGAGTAGCTGTACCAGCCGCTTGTCACGTGACGTTGCAGCATCATGCAAAGCAACAGTAGCGCAACAACCACTTCGGTCTATTGCGATCGCCCCCCCCCCCCCTCCCCCCACAGTGAAACGTGCGGGGGGGAGGGCAAAAGTCGAGCGGAAAGAGAAGAGCGACTCGTGGCTCATCGTGGCGGGAGCTAATGGGGACGCTTTGACTCTTGCAGGCTTATTCCACAGGAGGGAAAGAACGAGACGGCTGAACCAGAATCACAGTGAATATCAGATGGATGTGTCAGTGACCAGAATCGACGGCAGCAAGGAACGCGAGTTGTGGCTTCACGTGCCACAGCCAAGCGCCGTCTTTCTTTTCTTCCGTTGAGGTCGCGCGCTGCCTGTTTTGTCCGCCGCGCACAGGAGGGCGCTAGTGGTCCTTGGGACTTGGAAAGTATTTGGACAACGCGAGCGCAACAGTCCGCGAGTGGCTTGCGTTGTGCGCATGCGCCCTGGCGGATCGAAAATTTCTTGGGTCCCCTGTCTCTTTTGGTTCCCAATTCTAAAAGTCTCTAGTGTTTCGCCGGATTTGGGATGTGAACCTCCGACTTGTACTTTGACATACAGGGCGTAGTCGCTCGTGCTCGCACGCTTATCTCTTGAAGGCGAGGTTTGTACGTCTTGTGCTTTCACAGCAGTTTGCGTTCAAGACTTCACGATGGTCATTTCGCTCGCTGCACCGGCCACGTTTGCGAAGGAGCGAGCTGCTAGCTAACAGAGCCAGAGGAGGGGCTAGTTCAAGGAACAACTGTAACAGTTAGTTCGTGCTCGTCCTGTGCACATGTGCGTTCTTTTCGCGCGTCCTTCTTTGTGTTCGAGCAGCGTGGTGCAAATGTAGAGCTTTGAAAATTGTTACTTCGCACTCACCCTGTGTTTTCTTCTCATGCGTCTTTTTTGCTTGAACAGCGCGCAGCAAGTTTCGAGCTGCATAGAGTTCTTCGTGAGACATTCAAATTTGTTGCTATCACATTTACTGCTTCGCCTTTGAGGCGAAGCTCACTTTTTCCGCTTGAAATGATACACTGTCCGGTTATTCTAGAAAAGTGAGCGTGTTGGTCGCCGTATTAAAAATGATGCGTTTTTTACTCCGTACTTATTATTTTGACGTCGAGATTTGTCGCGGTTTTGCGACGTCGCGTTACCGGCAGGCCATCTTAGCGCATTCCGGACATTTCTGACCATGAGTGTATGAGTAATGGTGCGAAAGAGGCAGAATTGGAAATAATTTACTGCCTCGGTATAGGTTCTACCTCACTGTGCATAAGCAGTAATTACGCGATGCGACGTTTTCGCGCTTTTTGTTATGGACAGGTGCTGTAGGCAGGACGATTTCCTCCAATCATAAACAGTTCGTGGCAGGTACGGAATAGAAACCAAAACTATAAAGGTCCCTGATGAATTCTCCTAAGACGGCTGAAAGGAGAAAGGCATCAGGTGTTGCTATGTATTCATTACCACGCGCACGGCGCCTTTCAATTTTATTAAATCACGCTAATGCTATCGTATTTCAACGAGGAATATTTTTGTTATGCCAGGTCTTGTGAAAGCAAGTGCGCGCTTCTGCCGCTTTCATAGACATATTTACTGAAAGTGAGAGTGTCAAAAGCACACTTGCCTTCCTCCCTCCGCAGTCAAAAGCAGGACACCAAATTGTCTCGCAGGGGGGCCTAGCCACTCTTCGTCGATTTTACCAATCCTATGCATCCCGTTCGTTACGGTTTTCGTAAAATTATATCGACAAAATTACTCACTTCTCGCTTAGAAGGAGTCAAGAAAACCCTGGAAGACAGAAGGTTGTACTCGGCTTATTTTTAGGTTTCCCCTAGAGCATTTTACTTTGTCGAGAGCCATTTTTAGTTAAGAAAAACGGCTCTTGAGAGAGGCCTGCTGCCGGCAAGAGACGAGCCGAGCATGCGAGGGAGGGAGTAGGAGAGGCTTGCTGCCGATGCATTGAAAGAGGCTTGCTGCCGATGCATCGACATGAAATTAAGTCGATGTGCAATGACAATTTGTGCAGTAAATACAAGCTTGAGCTAGTTTATCAGAACAGTAATAATAACAACGTGCTAGATAGACTAGCTGCAGTAAAGGCATATAAGAAACCTGAAACCTGAAAACTGGCAACTAAAAAATGTCGTTATTACTTGTGGAAAACAAAAGCAACAATTTTCGTTACCCCCATTAATAAACGGAACTAACAGGAAACAACTTTATGATAATAAAGCAATGTAAGTAAATGACATACAAAATGTACTAGTCCGAAGAAAACGATTACGCCGAGCTTATATACATATATACCAAAGCGTATGGCCACATTTTCTGCAATTTTTTTAAATAGCTCCTGTAATAAACACGCTAATTATATAAGCTACTTGCATGTATCATATGCACAGGTATGTTAGTCAGGGTGTATGCCATGCAGTATGCATGGTACCTTTTTTATCATGTTGAATTTTACAGTTGTTCATGTAGCATGACCAAGTCCTCTCAACTAATTTTTGCAGCTTTTTCCTTGGTTGCACGTAACACGTTGTTGCAAATAAAATTCTCTCTCAACCATCATATGGTTGCAGACAATATAACGTTATACATATATAAATAAATATATATACAATTACGCGAAAGGCGTGACAAGGCAAGGCGTGCCAAGGCGTGCACTAGTTGTTACGCTACTGCACTAGACCGCTGCGGTGGTGGTATGCGTCAACCAAGTATTGAACTCCTCTTTACTTGGCGAACAGGCACCCACTAAAGCGAGCACTCGCAGCGCAATGATAGCGCAGAGTACGGTTGTTGGTGCTCGATAGTCTGATCCGCGAGTCAAACTCGTCTGCTTTTATACATGTGTCGTGGTACACTCGAGCACAATCGCAGGTTGTCGCATGTGTTTCAGTACGCACTACACTGCTCGTGCCAGGGGCGTAGCCAGGGGGCAGAGGGGGGGGGGGGGAGGAGGGGCGTTGGTCTTTTCTAACCTACCTCAGCCCCCGAAAATATTTCGATTGTAGCTGTGTATATATGCACGCACACATACAAACACCCGCACGAACATACATAAAGTGCGGTTTAACGCTCCCCTCTCCCGAAAACATGTCTGTCTATGCTAGTAACTCTTGTCGTGCCAGAAATCTGTACTGGAAATAACGAAAACATCCGGAGAATATTTTGATCCATTCAGGCGCGCCTTGCACCGAGTGATAACTATTAAGAATTAGATAATAAGCATGAGACAGAGAGGGCGAAATATTTTAACGTGACATCGTTAAAGAGCTCGTTCCGCAGAACTTCCGATGTCGGTGTCAGTGTCGGCGTCGCTGTTTGTGAGCGAAAAATCATCATCTTGTCCATGACGGAGAAATTGAGAAAGATGGAAATAAAATAAATTATAAAAAAAATCTTAGGTTTGAGTGCGCATCGAACCCAGGCCTCTGCGTAGCAAGCAGGCGTTCTACCACAGAGCCACCACATTGCTTGTAACTGCGCAGAAATTATCTTTAATGCCGCACAAATATACGCGTCATGTGTACAGGTGTCACAGTACGAGATGTAATATCGCAGTAAAACGGGGTACAAGCGTACATTGCAATCGGGCGTCACACCATGTGAACTAGCTGTGTAACGCGTTGATGGTTTAAAGCCGGCCACCCATTACAAAAAATTGGCCGCGTATCTGCGTGCTTCGCTGCAAATGTCGTCTAAAGACGATAGAAGAGGCGCTGCGTGAGATATGGACGCCATCTGGCAATACGTCGGGAAACACGAGTGTTGTGTTGCGGGCTGGTACTCCCGGCGCAGCGGCAGGCGAAGACCGGCGGTGACCAACGCGACCGGTGGGGACGCCGGCCAGCCCGAACACGCTGTTTGGCGCGATGCGCCGAAGGAGAAGAAACGTCCGCACTCAACGAGTACTCTCCACACACTCTTTTATTTACACGTCGCCTGGGTAAAACAGCAGTGCCAGAGCGGCGCCCCCTGTCATTCGTACAATGCAATACTGAACCGAAACCGAAACACAACATGAGCTTGTGCAGAGGGCACGGAGGAAGACAAGTTTCAGCGCAGTCGCATTTTCAGCGCAGCTTAAGAAACTAGGGTTGTAACATTGTAGGGCGAGTAGGGCCAGAAGGACCGTCACGACGAAAACCTGCCTCCTCAGTCGTATTCGCCTGGAACGTTGGTGTGGCTTCGCGTTCCCTCCTCCACTCCTGGCCTTTCCACAAAGCTGCTGCCTAAGTACGAAGGCCCCTACCGCGTCCTACGTCAAGCATCCCCAGTTAACTATATGATTGAGCCTGTTCAATCATCTACGGGCCGCCGTCGTCGCGGCCGCGAGACTGTTCACGTCGATCGACTGAAGCCGCATTATGACCCACCAGCTGTACCTGTTCCTTAGGTCGCTAGGATGGCTCCTTTTCCGCGGGGGAGTGATTTGTAACATGGTACGGCGCAGACAAGAACGCCTGCGAAAGAAGAAGACGGTGGCTGTTGGCGCTCGCGCTTGCTCGGCTTGGAGCGCTGATCGCTTCAGCTGTGGCAATCTTTTAATAAACGCGTTACTGTCTCAACGTTAAACGCATACCATCAAGGTCTTTAAAATTGCGTATCTATGTATTTTCTGTTAAAGGAACACACCGCCTAATGCTTACCTAGTGATGTTGCGCCTCAGATATGCGTAATGTTTGCTTTTTGATCAACAATGCACACAAGTATGAACCTAGTCAGCCGTTCACGATGGCTGGCCCTTGGGCAAGTGGTTCAACTTTGGCCGAGTGGTTGAATCGAGGGACGTGCCGACAAACAGAAAGACAGACCAAAATTTCTGCGTTTAAGTTCTCCAAGAAAGACTATCGTCTTTAAAAGGCAGACACATTACTGCGCGTATTCCCTTACCAACACGTAGTGGATGCATCGCAACTTCAAATAGGTATCACGCGAGTAGTGGCTGCTGGTTTAAAGCATGCCGGCCATTCACCCATTACAAAGGGCATACACATTAGTGCGCGCATTCTCTTACACACACGTAGTGGGTACACTGTTGTCATGCAAGTTGGACCATGAGGCGATGCAAAGCCGGAGCACTTGCACGATCGCGTTCCGTTGGCGTTCGTTGGGCATGCTACTGAACTCGCGTCGTGGAACGCGAAGAGGAACGCTACGCGCGTCGTGTCTTCCCTCTAGCCTTGCCGTTAATTCTCACGCGGTCGTCAGGCTCGCGAGGGGGAGAGCGTAGGAGAGGAGAGAGGGGGGAGGGGACGCGCATGCGCTGGCACTCATCGCGGCGTTGTGCAGGAGAGGAGCACACCATCTCTCGCTAAAGGGGACCATGAGGCGATGCGAAGCAGCGTTTCGGCATGGCGAGCCCGCGCTTCAAAGGGGGAGTGGAGAGGGAGAGTGGAGAGAGGGAGGGGAGAAGTGAAGAGAGGGAGAGGGGAAGCGGAGAGTGGAAAGGGGGTGATGGGAATGGAGAGGGGGAGTCTGGAGAAGGTGTGTGGAGAGGAGGTATATGGAGAGGAGGTATGTGGAGAGAGTCTGCGCATGCGCAGTAAGAGTGGTCACGCCGCACACCACGACCACCACCGGTTTGAGCTGCGCTATAAGATGCTTCGCATCTAAAAAGTGCTGTTGAAGAAAGCGGAAGCCTTTACCTTTTCTATAGGTATGTCGAGTGTGTGCGTGTGTGTGAGAGAGACAGGGCGACTGAACATAATAATAAGCGAAATAGAGCACGATGAGCATGGGGCCGGATATCGCTTTCTCGTTCAACTCTTAAAGGCGAAGCTTAAGGGTCCCCCAATTTCCTTGTTTTTAATCAAAATCTGGAGATGTTAGCCTGGCTATTGAGATGTTAGCCTTTCGAATTGTAGAATGTGTGGTTCGCTAAGGCATTTGCCAAAAATAGGTTGTATGTGCTTAAATAAATAACGTTGAATGCGTAGAAGGCATTTTGACATTGAAATTAACACATTTCAATGCGAATGCCATCGCTACTCTAGAGTCGCCGCAAGATCGGCATCAGTACTTTAAATATTCGCTCTTTTTTTCTTTTTTGCAGAGTGGTATGACAGCTGTGAACTACGTGTAAAGTCGGGTCACTCTCCCCCAGCAACTACCGACGACTGCGTAGAGAAGTTCATCACAATATGCGACCCAGAACGCACCGTAACGTACACTGTGTGGCCAACATTATGCATCTACATTGTTTCTAGCCCAACAGGAGTCAAATCGACAGCTAAAAGCCGTTATCTTAGACAGTTGTACAGACTTGTGACAACAAAATAAAATTTTTAACATATTGTTACGGGTACGGTTTAAGTACGTCTATTTACAGGGTGATGGTGGGGATGATGTAATTAGGGCGTCGGTAGGCTGAACCAGCTCCCGTCTTCTTCCTCTTCTTGTCGCTCGGCTCATAGCCGTTGTATTCCCCGGTTCCCAGACGAAGCCCGCTGGGCGAGTCCGAATCACTGAGAATGTGTAAGGTGAAACCGTTTAAGTTGGGCAACATCTACCAGCTGAGTCTGGCGTGACCGACGGCCAGCAGACGGCAAGTGTGCCACCTCGTCCGTCAAATCGCTCAAGTTATCAACGATGACGAATGGGCCCGTGTACTGGACTAAACACTTTTCGAATGAGCCACGTCTACGTTGCGGGGTCCAGAACCACACGAAGTCTCCTTTGCAGTACGACACAGTCCGACGGCGGTTGTCATAGCGTTTATTCAATCACTGCTGCGCTGCCACAGTACGAGGACGAGCAACCCACCGGGCTTCTACGGTGAGACACAGCGTCCTGGCCACAGAGTTGTTCGCTATGAAAGTCGAACGGTAGTATCGTGTCGAAACAGTTCGCAGTGGACGTGCCTGAAGGAGATAAAAAGGATTGTAATTGGTCGTGTCATGCTTTGCAGTATTGTAAGCATAAGTGATGAAGGGGAGAACATCATCCCAGTCATTGCGGTCGGAAGATGCGTACATGGCCAACATCTTAGGAGCTCTGTTCGCACGCTCTACAAGTCCGTTCGTCTGAGAGCGATAAGGCGATGATTGGCGTAACTGCGAATTGCACAGACGAACCAGTTCTTGTACGCGGTCGGCGACGAACTGACGACCGGGAATACCCGAGATTACACAGGAGGACCGTGTGGAATAATGATAAATTGAAGCAAAAACATTGCAACGCACGCAGCTGTTGAGGAGGGTATGGCCGCCGTTTCTGCGTAGTGAGTCAGATTGTCGACACATACTATCACCCATCGATTGCCCTTAGATGATCGTGGAAATGGACCTGAAAGGTCAATACCCACTTGTTCCAATGGTAGACGAGGCGTTAACAGTGGTTGGAAAACACCCGGCGGAGAAGTCGAAGGGCACTTGTAGCATTGACACAGTTCACAACCTGCAGCACACTCTAAGAAAAAAGAGAGTCAAAAGAGGGTCATGGAACCGTGACTCTCTTCGGGTGTCCACCTGACCCCTTTTGGAAGGTACAGGCAGAGAAAAAGAGTTCGCATTTGGGAAGGAGTCACTGGACCCTCTTGAAGCGCGTTTCGATTGGCTTCGGTATACGGAAGAGCCGCCGTATACGCCATACATATCGCGCGCTTGCCCTTTGGCGCCGTTGTGGCGCCTTGCTCGGCCACGCAGAGGGGGTTGGCGCCGGGGTGGCGCGCCGCTCTCCTCTCTCAGTCGTCTTCGGTGGTGTTGATGGTGTTGACGCCGGCTCCGTGCACGAAGTGACGCTTGGAGGGCGGAATATTCATGGAGCTGCAGACACCGACAACGGGTGCCAGTTAACGGTGAGTGTACTGCTTTCTTAGGTACTAATTATAGAGTTTTAGCTGGGCGTCTGCAGCAGCCTTGCTGAAGTTATCTGCCAGCCATTTCCAACTGCAGCCTGCGTCCGCGGGGCTGTTGCGTATGCCCAACTAAAGCTGTCAGTTAACGAGTTACCACCGTTATGCGCGTTGCTGTACAAGCTCCCATAAAGTGAGCGATGCAAACAATTATCGAGGGTCATTTCTTGCGATCGCACGTTGTGTCTGCACTACTGAAGGTGCAAGATGTCGTTTTGAGAGGCACTTTAGTCTACTTCATAATAACAGTTCCATCGACCTTGAGTGTGCAGCGTGCTTTCGCGCGTGGGAACGTGAAAAAAAAGCCTGTGTACATAACGCTCAGACGCATTATATATAATGGTTTTTGTTGGCTTAAAGACGGCAGTTTGAGGTGCAGATATAGTACGGTGGCTGCCAGAACGTACGCGGTAGTCATTCAAGTTGGACACGCCTCGCCGGTAAAGTGAAATAGCTCAAGACTTTCGACGGCGCGCGTTGTTGCGGCCGCCGGCGTAAACTCTTTTCTCTCGTTTCTGTTTGCTGTTTTCGTGGTTTGCATACACTGCGATGGCGTTGGGCGCTATAACAGAATCGAGTGAGTGTACGTGATTGTGGGAGTTACGTGCGCTAATTCTAGCATATGACATGTCTGATCTCGACGTAGACGGCGTACGCACGCGCTGGATGTCGTTCGGGCCCTAGTACTCGCATCTGTTTATCTGAGTATTTAAGGATGGGTTGCGTTTGTAAAACATGCGGTCAATAACCGCTCACGGCATGCCCCTGGCTGCCGGAGGATGTGCTTTGTTGTTTTGTTGTTAGTCTTTATTATGTCTGTGTGTAACAAATTATTGTGTAGGTTTTGCAAACCTTTACTGCAATTTCATTCTCTCATCATAATATCACGTTCTGCTTTTCAGATACCGTTTTTCATGGTGCTCACGCTGGACAGGAGCGACAACCTAGCAAGCCACAAGTCTGATGCCTCAAGCCGTCACCACTTTTTGATTTATTCTTAATCACAAGGAATAAATATGGAAACATGATGGCGATTTCTGCTGTTTATTTAGCACCATATGACACTGTGCACATCACAGTCACACATTTTAGTTGGCTATACTCATAGAAGCATGTAAATGAGGAATACCCAAACTTCTTAATTAGAAATCACAGACCATCTTTTCGCGCTTTCTATATAACTTTGCTGGAAAATATGTGTTGTTTTGACAAGTTTTATTAAAATAATGCTAAAACTGAACTATTCTTTTTTTACATTCGCTGGGCAGAATGGCAAGTATTATTGGACTTGCTTAAAATGAATACTCCACTATTTTCAACAGTAGTCGCGCAAAAGTAGAGCAAGGGTCAAATGAGTAGCTTAAAATACTTGTGGAGTCGCTTGATGCTTCGGTGTGGGTCCCTTGACCCCCGTAGGAGTGTTACCGGCAAGAGTCGTCTGACTCCCTATAAGTGGTAACGTGATCCTCCGGATGAGAGTCTTTCCACTCGTCCTAGAGGGTCAGGGGACTCTCCTAGAGCGAGCCGACCCTGACCCACCAAGAGAGTCACCGTGACTATTTAAAGAGAGTCCTATACGTGGCAAGTCAGAACTCTCCGAAAAGACTCACGCATACTCTTTTTTTTTCTTAGAGTGCATAGTGCCTGACTGTGTCTGCATTCTGGGCCATTAAAAGCGCTGCTGTATTCAGTTCAATGTTTTGATGAACCCCAAATGACCAGCGGTCGCATCGTCGCGCATGGCTCTCAGCATTTCCAATCGCAGACTCTGTGGCGCGACCACAAGAAAGCATACGCCTTTAGCTGAATAATTCGTCTTGTACAGCAGGCCGTCACGGACACAAAAGCGACTGGTGGCCCCAGAACGCGTTGCAGCGGCGATTAGGGTTTCCAAACTAATACCGTCTTTTGTTCTGTCTTGAAAGTCGTCGAGTAGGGGAATGTAGAAGAAATGGGGGCAACTCAGTCATCAAAACTGTCTTCCTCACACTCGGTCCTCTTTGGAGGAAGGCGGAAGAGACAGTGTGCATCTGCGGGTTCACGCCCAGACTTGTACGAGATAACGAGGTCGTGCTCCTGTAGTCGAAGAACCCAACGTGCAAGTCGTGTACTTGGGTCACGGTAATTCACCAGCCAGCATAAAGCGCGGTAGTGTGACGATGGTGAACGGGCGTCCGTAGATATAAGGTCGACATTTCTGTACCGTGAAAACAGCTGCTAAGTATTCTTGTTCCGTCACGGTATAGTTGCACTCAGCCTTACTGAAAGAGCGGCTAGCATAAGCCACTGCGTGTTCAGCTCCTTCATTACGCTGCACTAGTATGGCACCGACGGCGATGCCACTAGCATCAGCATGCACTTCCGTCGGCGAGGACTCATCGAAGCGACGCACTATGGGCCCCGATGTTAGCAGGGACTTTGGCTGGCGGAACGCATCGCCGCAAGCCGAAGTCCAGTTGAAAGGGACGTCTTTTCGGGGAAGACATGTAAGAGGATGCACCACGTCTGCGAACCCTGGAACGAGCGACGAAAATACGACCATAAGCCCAAGAAGCTCGTCAGTTCTCGCACTGACTTAGGTGGTTCGAAAGAGCTGACGGCCTCAATTTTTCGTGGGTCTGCCCTCATACCATTTTTGTCAATGAGGTGCCCCAGTGATAACGCCTCCGTTTCACCGCAACGACATTTCTTTGAGTTTAGGATCAAGCCGGCCTTTTCTGTGCAATCCAGAAGAAGACTGAGGCGTCTGTTATGCTCGTTCAGTGTGCTGCCAAAAACCACCACATCGTCGAGTTACCACAAACAAATTTCCCATTTAAGTGCACGACGTATAGTGTCTATAAATCGTGTCTATAAAGACCGAACGGCATGACATTAAATTCATAAAGGCCGTCGAGTGTCACGAAGGCCGTTTTCTCCTTGTCGTTTGGGTGCATGGATATCTACCAATGCCCTGATCTCAAATCAAGCGACGAAAAGTAGGCAGCGGAATGTAGGCAATCGATGACATCATCGATTCTAGGAAGCAGATACACATCCTTTTTGGTGACCGCGCTTAGTTTTCTTTAATCAACACAGAACCACCACAATCCATCCTTCTTCTTTACTAAGATCTGTGGTGCTAGCCACGGACTAGATGACTCTTTGACAACACCTTTCCGTAACATGTCGGTCACCTGTTCAGCTATAACTGTCCTTTATGTCGAAGACACGCGGTAAGCTTTTTGACGAATGGGGTGTGCAGATTCGGTGTCAATTCAGTGGTAAACAAGAGAACGTGGTAGTTAAGCCTCCGTTTCGCCATGTCAGAAATCGAACAAAGAAAGATGTCTCAGAAGGACTCATGCAAGAGCGTGGCGTTCATGTGAGGGCAGCGACTTGCTGATCATCTGTAAGACCTGTTCTTCGGAACTGCTTCGTTGGGGGTCACTTGTTGAGAGTGCTCCTCCTCGCTAAAAACTGTGATAGAGCTGTAAGTGACTTCGTCAAATTTAGCGAGCTTGATATTGCGCTAGAGAATAGCAGGCACCGAAAAACAATTAAAATCCCACAAGTTTCAGGCGCCATTCACAACTGTCACGGGACAATGCGGCACGAGTACATCTTTCTTCATGCAACCTGACGCAAGTGGTTGGGTTTGCGCGTCAACGATGAAAGGTCGGACGCAGCAACATTAACAGGAACACGCGATAGAGACCACGGCGCTATAAGCGAATCGCTCGGTACGACAAAATAGTTTTTTTCTGGTAAGGATATGGCAGCAAGAGCAGAGAGAAGCGTGCTATTCAACGTAATTTCGCCTGTGCCACAGTTAACGAAAGCACCACACTCCTAAAGAAAGTCGATCCCGAGAATCGCATCGTAAGTGCACCGTGTTAGAACAGGAAATTCCGTTGTGAGATCTTTACCGAACAAAACGCTTGCAACACAAACACCAAGAGGAACAAGGCAGTATCCGCTGACACCACGAAATATCGCACCACCATTCCACGAGAACATAACCTTCCGACCCAGCCTTTCTTTGAAAGTCACACTCACAACGGAAACCGTACCACCAGTATTGACTAACGCAGTGGCAGGTACACTATCAATTAACACACACACTTTGTTCTTCGCCATCATTATAGGAAGAGGAGTAGTTCACAGAGACGGAGACTGGCTGGCGACGTTACCTCCATCGGCCGCGCCGGCTAGTTTCCCGACCGTGGTGGTGACGTAGAACGTCGCCGTGGTGAAGGTGAACGGCGTAGGCTGCTGGTCGGTGGCGTGAGGCTATGGTCTGAAGCTGGCGAGTCATTCCTTCTGTTGTAATGATGGAAAGTATTTCTGTGTGGCGAGCATGTGGTTTTTTCTGCCCGAGGTTCTGTCGGCCAATGATCGTCATAAATTCCTTGTTCAAGTTTATGCGAAGTCGGTGGTGGGCCGTATGTTGTCTGGCGGCGCCGGTGACCAAAACGAGAGATGTGACCTACGACACCACCGCTGTAGCAGACAGGCGATGGGCAACCTAAGTTGTAGGCTTCCGGATACGCTCTGGGGAGCTGCGCGTAGAAAACACGGTCTTCTGAGTGCATATTCGTGGTCGTATCCTTACGAGTGCGCTGGTCCCTACGAGTGCGCGAGTGCGCTACGTGTGCGCTGCCTGACATGGCCGACAGTGAGGATACAGCCGATGCAGGTTCGTGGCATTGGTTAAAAGCACAACCAGGCTGTTCGACATCCGCCGATTTCATGTGTCATTCGAGTCCTTCGCGAACAATTTGTCTTACCACTGCCGCATAGTCAAATTGAAAACTGTAGCTGTCCTCGACGCTCGCTGCAGTCGCAACATTTGCTAACCTGCCGAACTTTGGCTGATGCGGCGTGGCTTCAAGGTCTCAAATGTGCGGCATTGCTTGATGACATCAGCGACTGAGGAGGCACACTCCTTGGCAATCAAGTTGTTGTATGCATCCTCGGCAATACCTATGAGAAGGTGTCCAACTTTGTCCTCTTTGTCCTCTTCGGACATTTGAGGATTCACCGTCTTACACAATTTCAGGATCGCCTCTATGTATATATTACAGGTCTCACCTTTCACTTGAGCACGCTGAAGCAATGGAGTTTTTTAGTGAGTTACGGAAATACGGCACGCAAATACGGTAAGGCAGTACGGTACCGGTTCTCCTTTTCCGGTCTTTGTCTTTTTTGCCGGTGAACGCACCCCAACGCCACAAAAGCTTTTTCATAAATTACTCTGGGACTGTCACGCGTCATTGTTGCCTGTGAGCCTTTTCTTAGAGCAGGAACGTGTCGTCTTTTGAAGCATTTTAAAGCATTTTTAAGCATTTTTAACGAGGAACTTGTCGTTCGGGGAACGCTTTCTCACTGGGATGGGGAGATGCTGAAGCACAACGAGTGGGAAAGGACGAGCGCTACCGTGCAGCCTTACCATAGCGTTTACGAACACAAAGCAACGAGAAAGGGAAACAGGACAAGAGGGGACACTCGGCGATAAGCGGCTCGAACTCTTCCCACCACCTTCTCGCCCAGGGGCCTCCGAGATTTCCGCGTCAAAATCACAGAAGCTCCGATACCGGTGAACATAAGCAGCTTAGAGTAGAGCACGTGGCGCAAGTAAAAACGATTACACAGGCCTAGGCCAAGTCACTTAAAATGCTGGTTCTTAATCAAGTTTATTCCTCCTCCTCCATCTCCCACTCAAGGGAAGCAGCATTTGGGGCACACAGCAAGTTTCCGTTGCGTTCACTTGGCATTTCCGTTAGTGTGTGAGGTTTGTATTTAGTGTTTATGTTATCATTACGTCGTCTTTGTGCGTTGCTTTCTGTTAGCGCCGAGTGAACGAGTGGCGCCGACGTTGACGTTACAACTCATCTGAACGGGAACGAAGCGAGAATGATGGAAGCCGACCGAGCGCACGCGCTTATATGAAATGGGCGAGGGAGAGGAGAGAGTGGATTACAGGCTGTGTTTCGCTGCGGCGTGGCTGCATCACGTGGGAGGAGAGGCTGCGCCGCGGCTGCAGCGCGGGAGAGGAGAGCAGAGAAGGCGACAGAACACCTGCGTAAAGGAGGAGACTGGGAGAGAGAGTAGGCGCATGCGCAGTGGAGCGCGGACGCCACCACCGACGACGGACACAGCCCCGAGCCAAAGCTGCTTCGCATTTAAAAAAAAGTTGCTTAAGATAAATGCAATGCTTGTTTGTTATACTTTTATTTCGTTCCTTTACATGCGAAAGCATTTTCTTACAAGATGCGCTGAAAATTCGTGAAAGAACATTTTACCACCAAGCGTGACCAGCGACACAACATCATCGCCAGACCTAGATATCGCCCTCATTCAAGCAGGGCTGCTCTCATGCGTGTGTGGGCAGCGTCTGTTTTTCGTGTTCACCGGAGAAAGTGTAGTATTAATAATAACGTTTGGGGGTTAACGTCCCAAAACCACGATATGATTATGAGAGACGCCGTAGTCCACGGTTCCGGAAATTTCGACCATCTAGGGTTCTTTAACGTGCACCTAAATGTAGGTACACGGGCCTCAAACATTTTCGCCTCCATCGAAAATGCAGCCGCCCAGGCCGGGATTCGATCCCGCGACCTTCGAGTCAGTAGTCGAGCGCCATAACCACAAGACCACCGTGCTTGGGCGAAGGTGTAGTACTGAGCGATTTTTTGTGTCACAGTGGCGCTTTTCACCACGGCAGTGCGATGTTGTCTGCTACATATGACGACAGCAAAGAACCCTCACTTTTATGTCCATCAATGTATTGCGTAGTAATCTTGTTACCCGCGCTAATCCGTAGTTAGGCTTAGGGTACGTTGGATGTTGTAACAGCACTGAAGTTAGAGATCGGGCGCTTTGACGTCAACCTATGAATCGTTCGTGACGCTTTTCGTATTCCCCAGATGCACATTTCTTTTGGCACACGCGTTATTAGATGACAGTAGTTTGGTGTGAACAAATGAACTAGCATGTCAAAAACGTAACGAGCGTTTCAAGCTATGAAGCGATAACGCGCGTCGCTCGCGTTTCTAAAATGCCTGGCGCAAGATAACTTGCAGAACGCGAAGATCAGTACCATGTGCCTTTAAAAATCTCGCATCGGGCCAATCGAAAAAGGTTGTTTTTATTTATTTCGATTTATTTCGAGCTCTCGAACAAAGTTTTCATCTGTGATACCGTACCGGTTGTGGTTGTACGTAACGTTCTATCGTGTATAGACCTTATGCACAATCTGCTGCCATCTAGCGGCCACCATGCGCATTTCCGCCATGTTGAAGGCTAAGCGCGCTCCGTATGTGCACACACGGTGCGTACGTATCGGCGTGTGGCGGCTGATATTAACGGCAATGCCGACATATTTTCGTGTGCCGTGTTGCTCAGACTGAGGAAATTTCGGCGCTGAAAAAAAGGTTTACAGGTAAATAACCTTCACGTTATTAGATTTCCAAGCGGCCGACGAGAAGCCGCCGATCGTTTCGTTTCTCCGGCTAGTGCTTACGACTAACGCCGTGTTTACGTTCGCCGTTCTTAATAGTTGTGGTATGTGACAGCATCGGCACTTACCAGAGAAAACTCTTTCGTGTCATGCCGGAACCAGACAGTTCTGGCGCCATCTGCTGGCGGGCACAGACAAACCGGCTTTGTGTACGAGCTTCAACTGCTGCATCGCGGCTATTCGCGCATACATACCTGCGCTGCGGTTCACACCACTAATTTGTTTACTACATTGCGACAACAATTACATCTTAGACAGGTAGCTCGAGGTCGTCATTGACTCTCGGCGAACAGACAGATTGTGCTGGAGCGGGTTGTTTGTAGTTTGTTTTCGACTGTTGAGTTTAACAAGGTAGTGTTTGGTGGTATGCTTTGCGCGCGTATTGCTTCACTATGCTTCTTCTTCAAGCATTTCATGTGCTATCACTGCCAAATTCAGAAGGGCGGCCTGGATGGCCCTCCCCCACTCTTTACCTTTATTTTTGTTTATATCCCAAAAAGAGCACAAATCAGGCTCTCAGAGAAGTTGACCCCCCTTCTTAAAAACCTGTATCCACCCTTGTGTGCTATGGAATGTTATCAGATGCTTGCGCGTGGCATTTTTCGTATGAAACTGAAAAGAAAAAAGAAATGCTGTTTCGGCAAATGTGTACATTCGACCGTGGGTGCACCGTTGGTTACGCGCTGTGGCGGTTTCGCAGCGTTCAGTCGACGACGCAAAACTGCATTGCGGAAAACGGGTTGAACATACAACGTGGACAACGCTTTATTTAAAATTAAATGCACAATACATCTGGTCGACGTTGGCTGCCCCTTATGAAATACGCCTTGACATGGGTCAACAGCACTTTCTTACGGTCATCGCTGTGCCTAGCGTGTCGCGCTCTAAAGCCTCCTACCTTCCATCCTACACTACAAGCATGATATTCAGCTAGCTAACAACGCTTTATACGCTACATTGAAAACAGTCAAAATATTTATAACCTAGCGCTAAGCTTCATTCTCAACGACGGTAGGCCTACATTCGACTCGGTGACAAACTTGTACCTTTTACAGCGAAAGCTGTTATGAGATCATTTCACCGGCCGTTTTTTGGCGCCGTAGTTGTCCGCCGCCGCCGCCGCCGCCGGTGTCCGTAACCAGTATCGCTCGAAATAAGAAAAAAAAACGAAATAAGAAAAAATTCCAGGATGGAACGAGGTTCGAACCTTGGCCCTCTGCGTGGGAGCCCAGTATTCAACCGCTGAGCCATGCCGGTGCTTGAAACTGCTTTGCAAAAAGGTCCTATACAGGCTTCGTGTCGGGAAGGAACCACATTAGCATATGCAAGATAGCGTGGTAGAAGAGTAAAATAAGCACCAAGTGTCGCACAACGCGAATTTTGTAACCAGGCGTCACACAATGTGAATTGCGCAACGAGTAGGTTGTTGAATGCTTCCAACCCATTACAAAGGGCTCTGCCATAATTCTTCATCGTCATCAGGCACAGCATCAACAAAGTGCGCATAATGCCTTACACGCGTTTAGCAGGTACCAAATCTCTCCGTAGAATGACGAAAAATGGCACAGTGCCTGCTGCCCTGCTTCACAAAAATTGCAGTGATTTATAGCGTAGTGAGTTCCTCGCAAGTGCACTTGTATTGGTTGCCAAGGAAGCCCATAAGCGCATGATCCACTTCCTCGGGGTCTCAGTAAAATTACAATGATTTATAGCGTACCCCCCACCCGTCTCTATCCCACGTCAACGTATGTTATACAGCATGACGGGAGAGGGAAATAGCGACCGGGCGTCACCCAATGCAAATTACATAACTGGTGGGCCGTTTAAAAATTCCAACCCATTACAAAGGGCTAAGCCATAATTCTTCATCGTCATCAGTCGTCGCGTCAACAAAGTGCACATAATGCCTTACAGACGTGTAGCTGGTGCCTCGCTTTTCCGCAGAATGACGAATAATGGCTTAGTAGGTGCTTCCCAACTTCACAAAAATTGTGATTTATGAAGTAGTGGGTACCTTTCTAGTGTACTTGTATTGTAGCCCCAAGAGAGCTTAACGGGCTCTAGAAACGCCGCTCTTCCAGCTTTCGCTGTGAATGTGCTGCGGTTTCAGCGCAGGCCTGGCGTTTTAGGGGTGAAGCTCCTTAAGGCGGCGCCCGTTCGTCCCTCGTAGTCGTAGTCGTAGTAGTCGTAGTGCGTAACCAGTCTTACGCTTTGACCTCCAAGGTGGTGCCGGTGGGAGATTTTTCCTGTGCGTTGTTGAACAATAAAAATTCGCAGCGTGCGCGTTAACTAAAAGCCGAATTCTTCTGTCTCTCATTCCCCATTAGCAGCCATTGGCATGTTCCAGTAGGAAACGTTAGTAGAAGTGTGTTAGCTAAAAGCCGACTTCTTCTGTCTCTCATTCCCATTAGCAGCCATTGTTTACCTCCAAGGTAGTGCCGGGTGAGATTTCTCCTGTGCGTGATTAAACAATAAAAATTTTGTTCAAAACGCCGTTCATTGATGAAATAAACCAACGAAAGACGCCAGATGTTTTGTAAAAGCAAAACGAAAGAACGCCAGATGTTTCTAAAGCAAAGCGAAAAGACGCCAGCTGCTTAACGAAAGACGCCAGATGTTTTCTAAAGCAATGGTTTTCTAAACAATGAAAATTCACAGCGTACATGTAAAATTAAAGTGAGCTGCAAGTCGTCATAACTCTCATCGAACCTTTAGTATAAACGCGCCCGATCTCACGTCGGTGATGATGTACTGGGCAGAATTGACGGAAGATTCACGGTTTACCGATGAACCTCCGCAGCTTCGCCCACTCATTATCATTCACTCCGTGGATATGCTGTGATTTTTATCTCGTTGTGAGGGAGTTCTTTACATGTAATAATTGTCAACGTAATAACTAGGAAATGCCGGTAACATGTAGAGGCCCTGAAAACTCGTCTGACGTTTTTATGCCCCGGCTGCCCACTATCAAAGCAGATAGAAGCAAGAAGTTATAACAGTAACAGCATACGATTCGGACGCAAGCCTCCAACATGGCGCCGAATCGGTAGCTTCGTCAAACCTCCGACAAATCGCAGCACTTTTGCATAAGGTCTATACCGGTACTCAGATGTCCGTCCTCATGGGTTGGAGGCGCATATAAGAAGGCCACGTAATGTAACACTTTATACATATCATGAGAGCATAGAGCAATCCTCAAAACGCGATGTTCTTAAACGAGCATTACGATTGTTTCTATTCCCACGCGCTTAACGGTTGTGGCCTTTTGCGTCTTCTCGTAGTTCTCACATACGAGCCAAATGTCTGGTTACATTCAAGAAATGTTGACTGCGTGGCTTTTTTGACGCTTTTTTTACCGTGTAAAGTAAACATCACAGGGCGTCTTCCGGCTATTTTCAGGAATCACGCGTTGCCTAGAGGGCATTTGCAATGACAGCTCGTAAATAATTCTTGCCATCTTGTGTATTCTCATGAATAAAAGAAAATTCTCCCTGTGGCCATTCAGAAATGTTACCCGGAGACCGGTTGTAGCGAAAAAAAGAAGGAAACGGCGTAAGACACTCCACAGTTTCAAACTGCGCGCGCACGGAATTAAAACCGAAACTTGCGTAGTACCATAAGCAGCCACTTGGTGTCCCAGTGCATGTAACGTGAGAGGGGAGCACTTCTCTCGATTCCTTTTCTCTCTAACTCGGCCGCATGACTCTATGGCTGTGTCCGCTCTTTACCTAGTTTCTCTATCTCTATGCACAAAGACTTTCAAATGATTCACCTGACCTTAAAACCAATGAGCACCGACAAGATCTATTTTTTTTCTCTTTCTAAAGATCAACCGAAGGTACTTTATTCGTGCTGTTGCAATATTCATAACTTAAACGGAGTAGCGCAGCACGACAGAGCCTCAGAAGAAGACAGATACACAGCGCTGTGTATGCGTATTCTCAGTCCCCGCAATGTTGCTCCACTCCGTGTAAATTATCAATCCTTAACCAACTAGCCCGGCAATGTGCCCTAGAAAATATTGCAATATGGTATGCTGAAATCAAACCGTAATACAGGCAGTGTTTATTGAGACAACCCATAACACTGAAGTCTTGCTGGAGGCTCCCACGACATTCACAACTACTCCGCTCCGAGTGCCTCCTTCAGAGCGGGGAGCACGTGCGTTTCGGGTAGCTTTGCAAACACGGGCACGAAACTGCGGTCAGCAGCCTGCATCATGTCGAAGTAAGGTAGACCGCTAACTTGAGAGTTCTGTGGGCTCGTGGCTATGCCCGAGAAGGAAGGGTACGATTCCAGGGCCACACCAACGCTCCACATTGGTGCTTGCGAGGTGGAACTACTGCCGACGCCAGTACTTCCGTTTCCGCCAACCAGATGCTGACTGAGCTTGCCGTTGAATGAGACACCGGAAAATGTCACCGTCACTCGGCCGCGTCCCTCGGGTGTTGTCACGTTGTTGCCGGGGCTGTGGTAGTGGAAAATGCCTTTCATCGTCCCATCCTAGAAATAAAAACAAAACAAACACAAATGTTTTGGGCAAGTAGGAACAAAAAAGCGAATCTTCGAGGAGCTCGTTTCTTTGTTAGAGACAACCAAATAAATCCAGCAGACAATCAAGCAGATGAGAGTCGGTGGGAGCCGAACCCACAACACTGTACGGACGTGTAATTCGAAGGATGCGCAATTGGACCATAATTCATTTCAATTTGACAGGCTGGGCGGGCCATTTTAGATGCGACGCATCGACTTTGTAACAAACACGGAGCAGCGCGGCAACACACCTGTCGTATTTCCGCAGGAGATGTGACCATTAGGGCGCGTTCACACTTAGACATTCGGCGGCGAGAGCGCGCGGAATCCGCTTCGGCGGCAGCCAGATCCGCCGGAAAATCCCTTTCCGCGTCGATCGGTTCTGGACCGATTTTTGCGGCAGCTCCCGTCGAATTCCCTCACCGCGAACCAATCGGAACGCGAGTAGAACATTCGAAAAATGCCGGCGTGCTTGTGACATTGCAGTCGTCGAAGCCCGCAGCAACAGCGAAGTCTTTCGTAATCATCCTGTAGCTCTCGACAAGTGCCAAGTGTTCTCGCGATTATCATCCTTGCAATACACCATAGCGATCGCGCAAAACGGGTAGCATTATCTCGGTTCGACCAAGCTTCTCGCGTCTTGCAAATCAGGGCGAACCAACCACGACTGCTTGCGTCGTTTCTTGTTCGGCGAACGCATGTTTCTCCTCGTCAGACATCGCCACAAAGTTCCTTTCCAGAAGGCCCAGCAGTTCCACGACCCTGCTCCGGTTTATGCGCTTCGCCATAGCGAAACGCGTGCACAACGCAGAGCGCGTCGATGCCAGCGTTCCTTCGCGCGAAGGGACGATGACAACTAGGCGCCCTAGTTTCGGCGGTGCGGTTGCTAAGCGGTGTGAACAATGTTGACTTTCGGCGGCGCGCGAATTCCGGTCGCTGTGGCCGGCGGATTCCCCAGTGTGAATGAGCCATTAGAAATATTATCAGCGGATCTCTTTAAGCCGGCCGTTAGTCCATGCAGAGCGAACAGAAAACTATCGTCATCACGAACCGGCACGCGCTCTAATCGTCCTCTTCTTCCTCTTCTGCTTCGCTCCTAGAACACGTGCGCCAATTTGTCCAGCGTGGGATACAACAACTGTGATGAGTGAGAGAACGAGGACAGAGTGAAAGAAATAGATAGAAGGAAAGAGATAGAAAGAAAGAGAAAGAGAGAAATTCTTGGCCAAAAAATATTCTTCGCGAGGCACGATTCGAACCCGCGTAATCACGATCCGAAGGCGAGCGTCGTAACCACTCGGCTATCCAGGCACGCTAGCCGAGCATAGCATGGCCTTGTATAGTGTAGCAAGGGTATGGGAAAGGCAAGTGAGAGTGAGGAGGAGCGAAAAGAGGAGTGGAGAGAGTAAATCATGACACGGAAAGAGAGAAAGATAGGGAAGAAAGATAGAAAGAGAAGTTTGAAGTTTGAGGTTTATTTTACAGTCTTGACAATACATGAGGACATGAACTGTCGTGGCGCCGGAAGAAAAGGCGTGTTTATACGCGCCTGACTAGGCGCCTGGCACCACGAGTACAGCAGACAACAGTGGACAAATGCAGAAAAAAAAACACACCGGCATATGCACATATATATGTGCATGTACATAAATGTCACAACTACAAGTGAATTCGAAACAGTGAGTTAGAAAGAAAGGGATGAAATAGAAATAAATACACGAAAAGCGAGACAGAGAAAGAAATACAAAGAGAAAATAAGAAATAGAAACGAACGGAGGCAAAAAATACAGAGAAAAAACAGAGACAAGAGAGAAAGAGAGGAGGAAAGAAAGAGAAAAACAGAAGAGTAACAAAGAAGGCTGCCCCAGCTCCGCACTTCCTTCCCGCTTGGCACGCCTACTGCGAAGGTGCCTGAATTTTTTTTTTTGTAAGGTACAGCTATATGCACTTTCTCTCCTACAGACATGCGAAGTCTCTAACACCTACACAGGGCCGCTTTCCGCTCTATCTCTGGGCTCCCTAAACACATTCGGATACCCACGCCTGAGCGCGCAGCGGGCTTCACTGCATTGGAGGACGTCGTCCGGAAAGCCCACACTGGACATCATATCCGCATGGAAAACCCGCCGCGAGACCGTCGCCTACTGGGCCTGAGATTATCAGCAACACGATGATGCGCCGCCTCTCAGTCTGGCTGTACACCCACGGTAAGCCCCGATTGCTGACGCTTTCGCCGTCCCATATCTCGGAATGACGCCACTGCCCGCCAAATTATTGCCACGTGCCGACTGAAGGAAGCGAGTTTAGATGCGATCAGCATCTTCACTAGCGCAGTTTTCATTGATGACCAGGCCCACATAACACGATCTTCGCGAAATTTCAGCGCTCGCGAACGATAAGGACACTGTGTAGGGGAGAAACGAGCGGTTAATTCTCAACTGCATATTTTTGGAAAGTACAGGACATATAAGCACCAGCAGTCTTCACTGAGCTTGCGCGAAAAGAGTCAAGATTTCTGAAAAAATGCAAAAACAGATAGTTCCTATACGTTCTGTGGTTTCCCAAAATAAACACTTGAGAGTTAAGCACTCGTTTGTTGCCTACCCCGTCTCCTTGTCTTTTGTGCGCGCTGAAATTTTGCAGTGAACGTGAATCAACTCGCCCAACTTACAGTTTTACTGGGTTCCATATAGCATGGGTTTGCACGCAGGCCAACGACTTCATAGGTGTTCTATAGCTGCCACCTTCAGTGCGGTACCTTAGTGCATTTTGAACTCCTTGTTGTCTGCGGAGCGACTGCAAGCCTCCCATGCACCATGTTCATATAAACCGGTCCGTGCAATTACTGACTCACACACAGCCTACTATGAAGAAATGTATGGTTTGACTGATCTAAGCGCACACAGAAGAAGACGAAAACGGGGAAGACAGCAGGACAAGCGCAAAATGACCAACTAGCCAATTTATTGATTCTCTTGCGCTCAACAAAGGTGTCAATGCAGGTTAGTGTGTACTTCTTCGCGAGGTCTGGTTGTAGCACCAAGTAAGAAAGTTAAAGAAGTTAGACGAGTGGAAAGAGGTGCACTAGCAACTAAGCTTTATTTGACGGCAATTGCAAATATAAAACTATATAAAAGCGCCACATGGTACCGGCGCACTCACTTAATTGTTAGCGCATGTGTTTCCTCTCATCTAACATTCCTAACTTCATTATTTGTCGCTACAACACGATCTTGCAGTGTTACTCTGAAATATTTGGGGAAGTCCACCTCGTACCTCTACTGAGTAGTACCTGCCTGTCATTGTTTAAAGATTCATGCAGGTTTTTGACGATAATGGTGGCCGACAAGAAATGGTCACTTCTCGTTGTCAGCTCCGGAAACCCGGGAGTTAAAGGCAGGCAGTTGTAAGAAGCATGCCATCGTTTCATCTTCGTTTCTGCATCCATTGCAGCCTTGCTTCCTTTTGGGCTCGACCAACGGAGGCGTAGCCTGCTGTGAAACTTGAACCCCCCCCCCCTCCAATGGAGAGCTCTGCGCACGCCTATGATTATACATTAGCAATGGTACAAAACCCGAGGCACTATGCCGACCTATTGAGAAATTCTATACACACAAAAATGGACGTTTCGGCTCCCACACGGCAGCTTTGTTCACAAGTACAATGAAAACATACGTCCAAGCAGTTCGGTTTAAATACGATTGAATATGTCACGCAGGCTGTTCGCATACACTGAAGGCAGATTGCCATCGCTCCCGTTGAGAGTGCGCGGAGTAGTCTCTATCAAGAGCGACTCAAGATAAAGACGTCGTGACAGTCCTTTTTCTCTTTGCTCCGGTGATGCAGCCGAAAAGTTCTGTTGTGCGTATATTAAAATTTTCACTTTGGTGAACGCACTGCCTTGAGGTTTTTTACCTTCACCATGTATCATCCCGACCAGACGGGCTTCCGTCAAACCTTAAGCTTCATGCATTAGTAATGGTGGGCAACATGCTAGACAACAAACATTCAAACCTCTTACCGTGCCGACACCGATGACGAATGGGAAGTGCCGTGCGTCATCCCGACATACGGCATGCTGCGCAGTCACGTTGACGTCGGTAAGAATTAGCGGCGCAAGTGTGCCGTTGTACAGCGTGTAGGCGGACGAAGATACGCTGGCCACAGGAATGCTCTCGGGTAGGGTAGTGCCCACCCTGGCCACGGCATTGCGTAGCAATGTGCGTGCCTCCAGCAGTTCGCTTTCTCTGCACAAATCTGGGCGCTGGGTTGTTGGTGGCTCTTCTACAGATTGCGTCAGGGCTGCAGTGTGATATACACAGGGTGTGTCAAAAAATGTGTCCAGTATTTTTTTTTTAAAATCACAGAAAGGAGGTATCTGCGTGCTACCTGCGGCATTACCTTTACTGTGGGAGAGGGCATTTTGAGATGCGTACAAATAATAATTACGGCAGTAATTATAGAACTTAGGAAAATTAACTTTTTAACCAGTGAAAATAAGTGGTCGAGTCAAATGGGCGAATGGAAGTCCTTCCTGGAAATAGCCTATAGCCGCTGTGAAATTTCTGAAAGGCGGCCACTGGTAATCACCGCGGAGCGATGAAATCTGGCTCATTTTGCGGGCGATACCGAAACCTACGCACCAAAAAGCGCGTCTGCCATTCACTGCGGAAACGCCCTCCCTGACGACACTGTTTCACTCGCAAGGGAAGGGGAGGGGGAAGGGAGGAGGATAAGCGTTGCCACGAAACGAAGTATCTAGATCAACGGATGATAACGGCGCTCGCAGGAGATGGTGTATTTTTTTCTGAAGAGAAGATCCTTGGATCGTGGCTCTGCGCGTTGCAGGCGCGCAATGAGACGCGGGCTTTGATGCTGTTTTTGAAATCGACAGTGTTATGTGATCACTTGTAGGTCTGTAATGGACAGGCAGACATGTAGCCCGACAGTACTTTCTTGCCTCTTATTTTTTTTCCTTTTGATCCCTTTATTCCTTCCCCCCAGGCTAGGGTAGTAAACCGATAGCGCGTCTCATTGGCCTCCCTGCTTTTCGTTCCTTTTCCTTCTGCTCTTCCTCGGAACGTTCTCGACCATCAGCGATTCTTGCGGGTTATATCATAATTTACATAACTTTAACACACGCATCAGAGCTTCTTACCATAAATTTGACAATTAGCGACCACGCTCGCCCATATCGTGTGCTCTGAATATTTTCTGTAGGTGCGCGCAAGTGCACCCTGCAAAGATGTCAGTCTTTATTGTTTGGTTGTCGCATTCTTCACTTTCACATCCACATTGCAACATACAGCTTTCACGACTGGCAGACTCAGCTTATAATACAGGCATAGCGCCACTTTGTTTTATCTAAAACGAGCGAAAATATAAAAAGCTGTGATGAACTTTCGGCAAATAACGGCGCAGGGTCTGGCAGGCTGCAAGTTCATATATTTAAGGGGCGCCGACGTTGAAAACACGCTGTTTCTGCATGTTTTGCGCGAAAAGTTGGATGTGGAAGTTCAACGCGCAGGAATATTTATTTCCGATACGCACTTTCAAGCAGGAAATCAAACGCCAAGGATGTGAACAATTACTCATCCCCTATTTTATTCGAATCGCAATGACTCTCTCCACCGTGACAGCTGTGCCCAGACACCCAAGCCTTCTGTTGGCTCTAATAAGAGGAATTTGCAGAGCCTATTGATAGTGGCAAATTTGGCAAGGTGAAATTACGTCTCTATCTTCACAGGTTACGAAGTGACGTAGAAGCAATTTATAGCGGTGGTGAATTAACTCAGTATCCACATGTAGCTGGTAAGGTCTACAACTTACTATAATTGCCTCCTTCAATGAAGCTTCATGCATATCACTAGCGAGGAAAATGTGACGCGAGCAATGTTTTTTTAAGCTACGCCTAAAGTACACGTAGCTGTGTTAACTACCTGTGGCATTCCCACATGGTACATATTACGGAGGCACAAGCGTTAAATTTTTCCTTCATGATTAATACCTTCTGATGGAGAAAGACATGGTTCCTTGATGTATTTGGGTGAAGAAATATGATCGCGCTGGTAAAAAAATGCAGATTTGCAAAAACCTGGCTGACTCCCAGTGGAAGTTAACACAGATTTTTGAGCTCTTTCGTGTGATTCATAAAAGATGTGGCTCTGACAGCACTAATAGCAATGCGTATTAATTCACACACGAAAATGTGAAGAGAGTGACAAGCCTGCAAAAAGTAAACTTGCGAAGAAAAGAAGCATTAGCTGTATAATACGCATAGTTAACGTTACTGGAGCTATAGACTACACCCAAAAGCTCTTGTTGCGAACTTTATCACAGCTGCCCATAATACTACAGAGTTTTCCCCTTGCGATATCTAGATGACGTGCAACAAATTATAAATGGGATACAAAAATTGCACGACGCACACATTTTTATATAAATTTCGTGAGTTAATAAGAACGAGACATTGCGACCGATTATGTCTTATGTTCTTAGATTCTTGCATAACCTGTTTACGAACGTCTTTGCAAACAGGTTATGTTTACAAAGACGCTGCAGGCGATAATGCAGGCTGACAGGAGTGTATGCCTGCAAAGATAATGCAGGCTGACAGGAGTGTATGCCTGCATTATCGCACCATCGGGTGCTCCTTAGAATCTAGCATAGCAAAACGCTAAAATACACGCGAGAGAGTCATTATGTAATGCGACCTTTGAACGCACTAGAAATAATGCAAAACAACAGTACTACCTAGTGGAGGCAGAGTACAGAATACTGACTTAAGGAGGAATACATAGACTAGTAATGTCCCGTATGGCTCCGTCCCTCCATATCACTTTCTTTTTGGGCTTTTGTTGACGCAATAGGAGCTAGCCCTGCTACTGCATTCGCCAACACTAGCAACGACAAGGACAGCGATCAAGCAGATGCTTGCGCGAGAATGACTATTACAAAATGACTGCACAATAGACATGATATTAGCTGCATTAATAGTTTGTACCAATTAAGCGCACTAATTGACAGCAGAACCGTATTGATGAAACAGCTTTGAGGGGCTGTTGATGCATGCCCATTCCTATTGTATTCGCGTTTGGCATGCAGGAATTTCGTAGTTACTGTAGTAGAAAAAGCAGTCATGGCACATGCAATTCAGACCTACTCTGTCGACATTGGGAGGTGCGCTGAACAAAGTTTGTTTGTTTTTTCCTCAAAATTATGCCACTTACCCACTCTGGGGGATTGGCCAAGACTGCGTATCGTAACTTCTCTTTGATAACTTCAAGAATGCATATTAATCATAATAGTAATAAAACTAAATTAAGAAAAAGATTTAAAAAAAGAAAATGACAGCTAATGTATTAAAAAATTGTGCGACTTTAAGAAGGTCAGACAGCTGTATTCTTCTGACCCAAACAATTTGGAACTGATTTCAATTTAGAGTGCTGGATTTAAACACATTTTTAATTACTGTAAGAATATTTATTAACGTTGGGATTAAAATGGGATACGTTTTGTAGCTTAAGTAAGATTACACACCGCATCGAATACCTCCCTCCGGCAAAGTTCCAAAACGGAGGCACCGAAGCTTAGTACTATTTCTGCAGTCAAACTTAAATCTATTTTCGAAAATGGAATAACTAGAAGTCGTTTTCTAAGTAATTAATACCCGCGACATGACAAAAAATAATGTCCAACAGTTTCTACTTCTTGACAGAAATGACAGAGAGGTGATATCTCCAGACCAGCCCTTTGTAAATATGAGCTTAATGGGGGCAGACGGCATGAAAATCTGGTTATCATAACTTCCGATCGCTAGACTTACTCATCTGAGAAAAGCCAGGAGCATATTCATTATCCTAGTTCCATCGCTTAGTAACTCACCAAGGGTCACCCAACAGAAACAACACAGATACAAACACAAGCATCCTGCAGTACCGGCACATGCCAGCGCTGGTAGAGGTACATCAATCGAGAGGTTCGGAAAGAACTTGTCGATATCCAAGTCCTCACCTAGTGATGTCGCAAGCAGTGGTACCAACAGGCTCATAAGCAGTGAACGCATGCCGTGACTGGTTTCGTCCTCCGCTAGACACCACAACGATGGGATCCACACGCAATCTGTCGTTCTTCCGCTGCTGTCACCGGCTGGGAGCTGGGTCCCTTTCGCCGTTCACACGAATCGTCGTGAAGAAGGGGGGCCCGTCTCCCATTTCAGCCGTCGTCCTTGATATCTTTCTCTCACGGTCTCTGCTGGAGTCATGGTGTGGAGGCAGGCTGTACGCGACACCGCGCGAAGACGATAACGAGCTGGAGAGTGAGAAAAGGAGGCGGGGGGAGGGTAAATCGAGCATCCAAGAAAGCACAAAATTAGAAACACCCATACGGAGCGTAATTATTGCACCAGTGATGACGTTCCTTCATTCAAGAGAAGTAGTAGTGGCGTGTTCTTTATTTCAGGTAAATATACAAAAGAAGGCAAGCGAAAGGAAAGTTTCACTGATGGCGAAGACAGTCGTAGATGAGCTGCAAAGTCTTCTCGATACGACAGTTGGCACAGCTTTGTCGACTATTCTTGTACCAAAAGAAACTTCGTGCAGGCACTCACTCTAGCTCGCCTTGACGACAGAGCGGTGTCACCAGCTACTATCCTGGAATGTCATCCGGATAAGTCATCGAGGATGAAGGTAATGAGGCATTGCTAAAGTTTCTAAGGACAACAGACTTGCACGAGCGGCTGTAGACTTAGAGTGAAGCCGCATACCGCACAAGACTGAAGGACTGCGACGTTGTGTGTGTGTGTGTGTGTGTGTGTGTGTGTGTGTGTGTGTGTGTGTGTGTGTGTGTGTGTGTGTGTGTGTGTGTGTGTGTGTGTGTGTGTGTGTGTGTGTGTGTGTGTGTGTGTGTGTGTGTGTGTGTGTGTGTGTGTGTGTGTGTGTGTGTGTGTGTGTGCACGCTCTTTCTCACACAGACTTCTTTATTGCCAGTCAGCGACAGGTATCGCAACACACAATTGATGAGAACAAAAAATTAACGCGAGCAATATACACAATAATGGCTGCCCACTAGTACACCATTGCTGTCTTTTTAAAATTCCTTGAGTGCTGTCAGGGGTTCGACCCTGGCCAGCCACTAAGGTACAGGCTCTTGCAATTTCAGCACTTCCAGACAACACGCGTGTTTATTGTGGACAATGTATGCAGCGGTTTCCCAAATACACTTTGACCAGAGGAGCTGCCTGTGGTCGAGGTTAATCCCTAAGGAGCGTCGTCCGCAGTTTCCGGACGGGTATGTGCCACCGAAAGAGGACGAGCGCCACTATCACCATGGTCCACTAAAAATGAAGATGTCCGTGGGCAAAAGCGTATGTGTCACGGGGAGAGAAAAGAAAGAAAAGAAAGAAAGAAAGAAAGAAAGAAAGAAAGAAAGAAAGAAAGAAAGAAAGAAAGAAAGAAAGAAAGAAAGAAAGAAAGAAAGAAAGAAAGAAAGAAAGAAAGAAAGAAAGAAAGAAAGAAAGAAAGAGAGAAAGAGATAAGAAAAAATAGACAACGAAAGAGAGAAAATGAGAAAGAGACAAAGAAATGGAAAATGAAACAGCGAAAAACGGAGAAAGAAAAAAAGACTTCGTGGAAGACATTTGGTTGAGAGTGCAGGAGGAAAATATATGATCTCATTTGTACCGATGCAGACCATGCCTAGCAATGGGATGCCACCAGCTCTACTGTTTAACCAGCCTTCGCGACGTTAAGCTGCTTGTAAATTTTCTTTACCCTTCTGACTTTAAAGTTCCCTGATCTCTTTCCCGAGTGTATGGTAGCATACTGATTTTATTAAACTGGTTATCACCCCTGCCTTTTCTCTCTCTTTCACACGTTTTCTTTCCTTTACCGATGGCCGCACTGTAGCTGTCCAGCTCAAGCAGCGGACCCGTTAGCGGCTGTCATCGATGAATGAGGGAGGATTAAAGGCGTGGAAAGAGTGACAGTGTAGAGGGGGACTCTTTCCAAATCACGCTGAAGGACATCACGTCTCATGCCGTTCGCTTGTGAAGTAAACGTCTCGACAGGTCCAGACAGTTTCACGTGGCCCGGATAATAGGCATCGTTATGTTACATATAGCTGCCGGAAGGCGACGCTGGACTGCTCTAGGACGTCAAATAAAGTTCTAAGCAGTCTCCAGCATGTTTGAGGGACCGCGGGGCAATGGGAGTGCTGTTGAATTGTACGCCGGCAGCTCTTACTTGTGGTAAAAACTCAATAGTTTCTCGCGTTGTACTTCAATAGCCCTGCACCGAAGCAGAAAGAACTTAAGGGCATCCAATCTACCACACTGTTGTCAAGTGTCCGCGGAGGCGAGTCTGAGGTGCTGCCTGCGCGTGCGTGGTATTATCGCATTTGGTGCCGTTTACTAAACGGCACGAGACTGTTGCATAACCATGAATGTGATTATACCTCCTGCACGCACTGGAGTAACGGTCGCCAAATTTCATGGCAGCGTGCATTAAACCATTCGTTAACGCTCTCTACGCTAAGCTCTTCACGAACGTCATATAAAGTAGGAAGTAGGAAGAGGAGGATATGAAGGAAAGACAAACAGGTCAATCAGACGCGCGTCTAGTTTGCTACCCCATACTAGGGGAATAGGATTGAGGGATGAAAAAAGTAAATATTGCACCCGCATAACATCACTGGTCATCGCGAGCCGAGACAAGACAGTGTTGTATCAAAGACGAATCGAAAAGTCGGCAGATCCCACGCATTGTGGGAATCGATGTAATGCGAAGCAGCCAGCAAAGAGCTTCACACATCGTCTTGTATGTCATTGAGGAAAATACGTGTCTTGGTTTTCATGTTAACTCCTATTATTTATGTTCTTCACACACTAACGTCGCGAAATAGCAACTTCGGGGTAGATCAGCCTAGCGAAACGGCCGCTAGCGCACCATGAGCGTGGCACGTAAGTCATGCTGTACATGACATGCGTGTCATGATTTTCATGTTAACTCGTGTTATTTATGTTCGTCACACAGTAACGTCGCGCAATAGCAACTTCGGGGTAGATCAAGCTAGCGAAACGGCCGCCAGCGCCCCATGAGCGTGGCACGTAAGTCATACTGTACATGACATGCGTGTCATGATTTTCATGTTAACTCGTGTTTTTATGCTCGTCACACAGTCATGTCGCAAGATGCCAATTTTGGTGTATATCAAGCTAGCAAAACGGCCGCCAGCGCCCCATGAGCGTGGCACGTAAGTCATGCTGTACATGACATGCGTGTCATGATTTTCATGTTAACTCGTGTTATTTATGTTCGTCACGCAGTCACGTCGGAAGATACCAATTTCAGGATAGATCAACCTAGCGAAACGGCCGCCAGCGCCCCATGAGCGTGGCACGTAAGTCATGCTGTACATGACATGCGGTTCATGATTTTCATGTTAACTCGTGTTATTTATGTTCGCCACGCAGTCACGTCGGAAGATACCAATTTCAGGATAGATCAACCTAGCGAAACGGCCGCCAGCGCCCCATGAGCGCAGCACGTAAGTCATGCTGTACATGACATGCGTGTCATGATTTTCATGTTAACTCGTGTTTTTATGTTCGTCACACAGTCACGTCACGCAATACCAATTTCGGGGTAGATCAAGCTAGCGAAACGGCCGCCAGCGCACTATGAGCGTGGCACGTAAGTCATGCTGTACATGACATGCGTGTCATGATTTTCATGTTAACTCGTGTTATTTATGTTCGTCACGCAGTCACGTCGGAAGATACCAATTTCAGGATAGATCAACCTAGCGAAACGGCCGCCAGCGCCCCATGAGCGCAGCACGTAAGTCATGCTGTACATGACATGCGTGTCATGATTTTCATGTTAACTCGTGAGTTATTCATGTTCGTCACACAGTCACGTCACGGAATACCAATTTCGGGGTAGATCAAGCTAGCGAAACGGCCGCCAGCGCACTATGAGCGTGGCACGTAAGTCATGCTGTACATGACATGCGTGTCATGATTTTCATGTTATGACTTGTCATTTATGTTCGTCATAAAGTCATGTTACGCCATACTAATTTTGGTGTACATTCGATTAACCAAGCGACCAGGAGAGCACAAAGTCGTAGGCGGCTAGATAGATAGATAGATAGATAGATAGATAGATAGATAGATAGATAGATAGATAGATAGATAGATAGATAGATAGATAGATAGATAGATAGATAGATAGATAGATAGATAGATAGATAGATAGATAGATAGATAGATAGATAGATAGATAGATAGATAGATACGCTCAAAGTCGCAGAAGTTCGCTAAGAAATGCTTCGCATTTAATAAATAATGAAGTGGTAGGAAAGCGGTGCAGACTTTGAACGTGTGTGCCTGTTCAGTACATGCCTGCGATTATGCAATGAGCTCCTTTTTCAGCACGTCAAATATCGGTTGTCGCTACACGCCACAATTTCATGCAATATCCACACTTTAATTGATTTGCTTCGTCTTGCAGGCTATGCACAGTGTTCCCTGTTATCTCCCAGCCTTACTTAAAATAACAGAGAGCTGAGCTAGTTGGTCAGTATTCATGTTAAAGAGACAGGGCGCGCAAACACGGACACAAGAGAGAACACAAGACACCACTCACTCCCACTAACAACTGAAAAGGCGCGCAACAGCGGAAAAGAAAGAAGGTACGAAAACTTATCTGCGCATGCCCATGATATAGGCGAACCTGTCAATCCGGCCCGCGTGATGGTCTACGTAAGATATAACTATTCAGACCGACACTTGATTTCTTCTTTAGCAGGTTAATGTATGGCTGGCTCACGCATGCGCTACCACTATTATAGATATACCAGGCCTCAACCATTAAACGCGTTTCCTGATTCTTCGTGTCTTGTTTCTTTTCCGCCGTCGTGAGCCTCTTCACTTGTTGGTCGGCGTTTGTGGTATCTCGATTTCTCACTTGCGTCCGTGTTTCCACGCCTACATTAGAACTGAGGATCAAAGAATGAGACTAACACGAGCGCACAAATAAACTAATGCAACAAGACAAGCGTTGAATACCAAGTGCAAGTTTATTTGAGGATAACCGGCCTTTTTAGGCGTTCCGACAGACGCGCGCACATCAGTCACAACAGCGGGAGCGACGCCAACGATTGGTTTTCGTAGAGTTATTAAAGACGATAGTCTTTTAAAGACGATAGTCTTTCTTGGGGAACTTAAACGCAGAAATTTTGGTCTGTCTTTCTGTCTGTCCTTCTGTCTGTCTTTCTGTTTGTCGGCACGTCCCTCGATTCAGCCACTCGGCCACAGTTGAACCACTTGCCCAAGGGCCAGCCATCGTGAACGGCTGAATAGGTTCATACTTGTGTACACTGTTGATCAAAAAGCAAACATTACGCATATCTGAGGCACAACATCACAAGGTAAGTATTAGGCGGTGTGTTCCTTTAACAGAAAATACATAGATACGCAATTTTAAGCCGAGCAAGCGCGAGCGCCAACAACATGAGGTAAAACTGTAATGACGCAAAGAAGACGGGGACGAAGCGAAGACACGAACAGACAGACACGGGCGCCAACTTCCAACTGTTTATTATCAGAAACCGCGCCGATTTATATACGCTGCCGAACAAGGTAATCCCATAACAGAAATCGCAGAACTAATAATTCATCATGTGCCATAAATACAGAGACAAGGCATGCGCCAGAACTGCACTAACGCGATCGAACTAAGAAAACATGCCAGCACCTGTGAACACGTGCCAACCCTAGTGAGACCACTGCAAGCGCTGTGGTTGTGCATACAACTGCAAGCGCTGTGGTTGTGCGCCACACTTCAGCCAGACCACGTTTCTTAGGAGAGCAAACAGCCGCACAGAAAGGGAGACAATTGAAGCGTTTCTAATAAAGAGGGCAGGTAGCCAGTGCGTTAGTGCCCCATCTCTCGATCTAAGCGAGAAAGAAGCTATCTTTTTGAAAGATAGTATTTAGACATGTAGAGTTTAGAATGTGCGATATTCTTTTTACCTCTCACTAGGGTTGGCACGTGTTCACAGGTGCTGGCATGTTTTCTTAGTTCGATCGCGTTAGTGCAGTTCCGGCGCATGCCTTGTCTCTGTATTTATGGCACATGATGAATTGTTAGTTCTGCGATTTCTGTTATGGGATTACCTTGTTCGGCAGCGTATATAAATCGGCGCGGTTTCTGATAATAAACAGTTGGAAGTTGGCGCCCGTGTCTGTCTGTTCGTGTCTTCGCTTCGTCCCCGTCTTCTTTGCGTCATTACAGTTTTACCTCAAGTTATGAACCAACTAGCCAACAACAACCGTCTTCGTCGTCTTCTTTCGCAGGCGTTCTTGTCTGCGCCCTACCATGTTACAAATCACTCCCCCGCGGAAACGGAGCCATCCTGGCCTCCTGGCGACCTAAGGAACAGGTACAACTGGTGGGTCATAATGCGGCTTCAGTCGATCGACGTGAACAGTATCGCGGCCGCGACGACGGCGGTCCGTAGATGATTGAACAGGCTCAATCATATAGTTAACTGGGGATGCTTGACGTAGGACGCGGTAGGGGCCTTCGTACTTCGACAGTAGCTTTGTGGAAAGGCCAGGAGCGGAGGAGGGAACGCGAAGCCACACCAACGTTACAGGCGAATACGACT
The DNA here is from genome assembly GCF_013339695.2 of Rhipicephalus sanguineus. Lineage (NCBI taxonomy): Eukaryota > Metazoa > Arthropoda > Arachnida > Ixodida > Ixodidae > Rhipicephalus > Rhipicephalus sanguineus. Next base: position 69,652,556 of record NC_051183.1, on the reverse strand, counting down.
GAGGAGGCAGGTTTTCGTCGTGACGGTCCTTCTGGCCCTACTCGCCCTACAATGTTACAACCCTAGTTTCTTAAGGTGCGCTGAAAATGCGACTGCGCTGAAACTTGTCTTCCTCCGTGCCCTCTGCACAAGCTCATGTTGTGTTTCGGTTTCGGTTCAGTATTGCATTGTACGAATGACAGGGGCGCCGCTCTGGCATTCCTGTTTTACCCAGACAACGTGTAAGTAAGAGAGTTTGTGGAGAGTACTCGTTGAGTGCGGACGTTTCTTCTCCTTCGGCGCATCGCGCCAAACAGCGTGTTCGGGCTGGCCGGCGTCCCCACCGGTCGCGTTGGTCACCGCCGGTCTTCGCCTGCCGCTGCGCCGGGACTACCAGCCCGCAACACAGCACTTGTGTTTCCCGACGTATTGCCAGATGGCGTCCATATCTCACGCAGCGCCTCTTCTATCGTCTTTAGACGACATTTGCAGCGAAGCACGCAGATACGCGGCCAATTTTTATATGATGATATAATAGGGGGAGCACTAATGCACTTGTTCCCTTCATTTCGAATAAAGGAGGCCTCTGTTATTTCACTTTCCTTCTTACTTATAAATGTTGTTCTATCAGTTATGGGCATAAATGCGACTTCTTGCAAGGGTCAGCTAAATGACTTCCGTATCCATTCTTCACGCTTTCGTAGTACTGACGAGCGCAGTCGTTTTAACGCTGTAATCGCTCATCATCGTGATCGTCAGCTTCAGTATATCCAGGCACGCTTGAAATACTTCGCATTCCTCGCCCGCCTCATTTGGTACTTGGATCTCACGGAACGGCGTTAGGCTGAATGGTGGGTCGCCCTAGAATCCACTTATCCTTTGTAAAATTGCTTAAGCGTAAAATACATAGAGAAGGAGACCATTGCACTCGTAAAACGTCACCTTTCATCTATTTTACAAAGAGTACATGATTTCAGGACCCTCAGAAACTAGAAACCATAAAATAGCAAGCTTTGGATATGAGGCAGTGAAGTTTGAGCCAGCGTTTCCTTTTAAGTCGGACTTTTACAGAGAACATAAGAAATGATAGTTTTGTATTGACAAAAAGAGGCAGGCTGGCTTCATCGTCTATGGATTAACTGTAATGCCAAGGCTGGAATCTCTAGGGCTACCTACTGTGAACGTGTATATCATATAATGAGTATGTCGTGATAGAAGGCATATTCTTTCATCCGTGCTCTCATCAGCGTTGCCTAAGGACCTGACTTTTTTGTTTTGCGTTCAAGGAAATTAACGCTGGTTTTCGCCCTGTCTCGAATGAAAAATTTTTCGTAAAGTTCGATCGGATGTATTTGACGTTGTCCTGGTACATGTTACTCGGCCGGTTTCCCTACTCGGTCCGTTTACTCATGAAATGGGCATCATGCCGTTTACTGTGATTCGCAGTTCAGGATGTCCGTTCTGGTTCCCTGTACCAGACCAGGTGAACGTCTGAAGCAGCCGTTGCCCCTTGTAATTCCCAGCTATTAAGCCTGTAACATCCGTTCCGTGTATTGTTAAGACTGAAGTACTGCGTGCATTCCCTACCCGTTGTTTTGCTTTTCTATCGCATTCACCTAAGTACACTGTCCCTTCATCCGGTGCCTGAACAGTTGGAACGGAAAATGCACCAATCTCCAGCACGGTCGCAGCTGTGTGTCCTGCGTGTTGCGCTGCTGAAAGGAGAGTGAACTAGCGAATGCAGACGGCCCTGAGCCAGTTTCAGCTCACCAGCAATCGGGCACGCTTCACACAGCGTTCGGCATCGTCGTAAGCCCCAGCGCACTGAGGTAAGATAATTCGGACAATAGCTCTGCACTTGACTCTAAACGCCTGCTTAAACATTCTTAAAGTGAAAACACAGAACAGTGAAACTGCGTCGGTAGCTCAGTCATTTCATTTCTGAAATGTTTCAATCTAATCCAACTGTTCCGTAGGAAATTATGTACTGTTTAAACTGTTTAACTATTTATTACGAAAGCGTTTATCTTTGCATTTTAACAGACACAAACAGGCAGCCGTGCTTGAGTAGAAAATGTAATTAAAATTGCACCTTGTTCGTGCTGCAGTATTTCTCATTGTATGAAAAAGGCTTATCAAGCAGGAACTGTAGCGTCAATTCGAATGCTGCAACGGAAATTCATGCCGGTTTCTGCGTTCACTTTCACATGACAAGTCTAGCTGCTTTCACCAAACGCATTTACGGAAGAATTACACTTTAGATGCGAACGTATCCGAAGGATAATTGGGTGATTTCACGTAAGATCGAACAAACGATGGCTGGTCGATTTCTCAAATTTATTTCAAAATTTTATGTATTATTGCCTGATGAGTGGAAAGAAGAGAACCGCAGTTTGTTTTGCCGAAAAAAAAATTTTTTTGAAGCACAGGAAATCAATAATGACGAAAGGTGCAGTGGGGCGCTCATCCGCTCTGCTGTTTTGGCCAACTTTCGTTACGAATTGCACAAAATATATTGAAGTTAGGTAGCTGAAACTTCTTTAACTAAATATATGCATGCTTTTGCTTCTGCTCAGGTATTTTTAGTTTTTATGTCTAGTGTAGATGTTTTTATAAAAAACCTCAAAATTGGCCCATGAAACGTTATTTTCTTTACTTTGAAGGTCTTTATCTCAAAAAAGCCTTGTAGCAGAGAGACGAAAATTCCGCATTACGTTCTTCGCATGCTTATCTACCGAACTACCGAATCTTATATATATATAACTTTTCAGTAAAGAGATACGATCGGGCAAAGTTCAAGAAAACACCGAACGGTGGAAACTTCTGACGACAATTAAAAAAAACCATTTTTTATACTTCCTAAACTTTGTCCACTTATTCTCCTCCACATCAGCTTTCACAACCATTGAAAACATGTTGCATAATTTCGTTGGACTAATAGTAACGGCCCCTCCAATGAGACCCTTAGGCAAGGATTGGCAATTCCGACTTCTTGCCCAGCAAGTGTATAAAATACAGGCAGGATTGAATTTTTTTTTATTAAAAGGCCCGCAGTACCGAAAAAAGTGTCGGCGGCACTGAATACGTTAATTTTGTAATTATTTGGTCACTGCAGCGGCCACGAGCGCGGGGCTACCGAGTAGGCGCGCCGCACCCGAGATGCTCGCTGTAAGAGACGGCGCACTGAGAGCTCGTTTTCGCGCCCTCAGACCGATTGAGTTCGAAACAGCAACACCTCTCGGGTGACTTGAACGCACTTGCACCGGTAGTCACGGTGATCTGGTTAACGACGTCGATTTCTTTTTCAGAGGGCATAAGAATGTCATCGTTCAACTGCGCGTTCCATGAAGATCTTTGATTGCAGTCGTAGCAAAAGCGCGCGTAGCACAAGTAGTCCATCGTACTGACAGTCGCTGATCTTGCGGGTATTAAACGTTCCTTCAAAGCATGGATGTCTAGGTCTGTAACTCTGCGAAATTTTGGCTTCTTTATTGTGTGCCATCTGTGAGAAAATTGTTCGCGCCAGTTTCACGCCAGTAGAATATTCTTACAAGTGTTTTCGCGCATTACCATGGTCGTTGAGCATAACTGCTCTAACTATTATTTAGCAGGACATCTGAAGCTACAAACCCGTGCATTGTCTCCCATGTCCTTAATTTAGGAATAACCTTAGCAATACTAGCTAGGCGGGCAGCTCATATTTAGAACAATGCAAGCAAGAGATTGCTACCGTGCTGGCAAATCAAATGTTTCTTTTGCATAATTTATGTCCATCGCCAAGAAAAAGCACATCAGGCCATTTTATAGGAGTATTCTTAGTCTATTACGAATATTTACGCTGCGGGTACACCAATACTTTTTGCGCTAACATGAACGAAAAATTTGGCTGATCCCACTCATTCGGAGAGTCGGTGTCATGCGAAGCAGTAGGCAAGAGCTGGCCTAGCTATACCCCTTTTTTTCTTGCATTGCGTCAAGCGTTGCGAGTGGGGCCGACTTCTTTGCGCATTTTGAGTAGTTATAGGTACATCGCGGGCAGGCACGTAGCGAGGAATTTTTTTCAGGGGGGGGGGCACTTACTTAAGGCTTTAGCTATTTGAGGAGAGCACATATTTTGAGGAAAGTACAGGGTTGATCAAAAATTCCCAGGCCGCAACGCCCGGCCGAGGAGCAGCAGCTCGCTGCTCTCGGGCGCTGTTATCGCGATCACGTCTTGGCGCACGCTGGCGTCGAGCATGTGCGTGGAGGGGGGGGGGGTGCATCGCTCTACCTTTCTGGCTCTCATTAATAAGAAATCGAGGAATAAACATGGTGCGCCATTCTCCCTCACTCTTTGCTCTTCAAATTGTATACTGCTGTGCAGTGCTGCTTATATTCCACTGAGATGTTCCAACTAGCCCCTACACAATCGCTTCTCAATCCATTTCGGGCTCCGATCGTGTTCGTCTGAAGCGAACTCGCCTGCGCAGACGGCTGAGAGAGCCATCGCAGTGCCAATGGAAAGTTAAACGCACGATATTTTTCTCCAGGAAGCCGAAAACTACGGCAAGGTGTACGGTGTCTAGCCAAATGTAGCCGCAGGCATGGTGCACCAGTTTTCCGGGATTGCCGCCTCGTTGCACGCTGCACAGTAGTAAATATTCGAAGAGCGAACAGTGAGGGAACATGACGCACCACGTTCATTCATCGATTTCTTATCAAGGAGAGCAAGAAAAGGAGAGGGATGCACCCCCCCCTCCTTTCTCTCCACGCACAAGCTCGACGCCAGCGTGCGCCAAGGCGTGATTGCAATGGCAGCGCCCCGATAGGAGCGAGCTGCTGCTCCTCGGCCAGGCGTTGCGGCCTCGGAACTTTTGACCACCCCGTTCCTATTTGAGAAAGCGACAATTTGGAGGGGGGGAGGAGGGGAGGGGTCCTCCTAGCCTCTTCAACCACACGGGACTGAAGGAAAGGGTTTCGTGACGTACGCGACAGGTGTCTTCCGCAATTCATGTGTGTCATCATGTTATGCTCGTCATACAATCATGCCCTCCCATGCCAATTTTGGTGTGTGTCAACTCAATGCAACGACCATAAGAGCGCCAAACGCAGGCGGCTAGATAGATAGATAGATAGATAGATAGATAGATAGATAGATAGATAGATAGATAGATAGATAGATAGATAGATAGATAGATAGATAGATAGATAGATAGATAGATAGATAGATAGATAGATAGATAGATAGATAGATAGATAGATAGATAGATAGATAGATAGATAGATAGATAGATAGATAGATAGATAGATAGATAGATAGATCATTCTTTTTGCGACATGTCTGCCTGATTCCTTCGTATATCAGTGGTTCGTCACTTGTAACGTTCGATAGCTCTCTTTTTCGATCGGTCGCTCCAAATATCTGGGAGGTAGCTAAGAAAGTGGGATACGCTTTTAAGAACCGTGCATACTTGCTGAGAAGATGCACAGCAACCTGCCTTCGCGCGTATTATTATTATTTCATTTATATACACAAACAACAATTACACAAAGGAAACAGGAAGACGGCAGGCTTACAAGTTGAACCGATAGACGCGCAACACCAGCCCACTCTTTCAGGAGGAGGATATATTTAGAACAAACCTAGATAGGAAGAAATAAAGTGGGATGGAATCGGTAGCAAGTGACAGAGATAGCGAGATACAGCTGTATGCACGCATACATATACGCAGACCAAAAGATACGATCAGTTTCCCAAACATTATGAGCGCATCAAGACAGAAGCGGCCCAAGCGTCGAGCCTTGGTGTAAGCAACACTTATTTGAAGCTTAGTTACGGCGTAAGCCTTTCAGTACAGCTAATAATTATTTGTTTTCAAGGAAGCTAGCGCCCAGTCCACCAAACGCCATTTTTTATCCTTTTTTTCATCTTATCCATACAGACAAACTCATAAACGCGTTATCTGTCTCTGTTTTTTGTATAATTTTCAGGTTAACTGACCATAGCAGCACAGAACATCTAGCAGTTCCACGCAGCCATGAGCGTCCCGATCAAGGCTGACTGCCAGCAGCCAGATTACGATGCAGAGCTGTACTCGGTTGCTGCCGCGTACTGCTTCCCGATATTGAAAAATCTGCTCAACGTTTACAACATGACATTCAAAGCAGCCCCTGAACAGTCTTGCGAAGTCGATGGAACGGGAACGCTGGAGGCGTTCCAGTTTCTAGATATCGGCTGCGGTTGTGGAAGCGTCACCAAGAAGTTACTGCTTCCGAGCAGCCCAGACAGCGTCCATAGGATCGTCGGAATCGACATATGCTCAAACATGGTCGCGTTTGCTCGTGAGCACAATGCTCATCCGAAACTCGCCTACGAAGAGCTGGACATAACTGGAGATGTGTCTCAGCTTCTCGAGAAGTACGGGCTTTTCGACCGACTCTACGTCTTCAACAGCCTGAACAGAGTGAAGGACCAAGCCGCGGCGTGGAGAAACATGCAAAAGTTGCTCAAGCCTGGCGGAGAGTGTCTCCTTTTTTATTGCGCTTGGTACATGACGCCAGATATCTGGCGTGCGCTCGCCAAAAAGGATCGCTGGAACAAGTTTGCACAGGTCAGTGAAAAGTTAAAGAATGTACATTTAGGTGAGTTGGACCTCGGCATACACCAAAACCTCTGTAGCCCTTGCACAATCTGGAAATGACAAGTCTCCTCCATGACAAGTTACATCGATGACATGTCAGTGAAATGACAAGTCACCTCGATAACCTCGATAACCTCGCTAAAACATCAGATTGCCGAACGGCTGTTCGGTAAGAAGCCCACGCTCGAGAGACCATCAATTATTGGAAAACGGAGCACATAAATACGCGTGTGACCGACGCGCCTTCGAGTGCCTCATCGGTGCACACTCGCATTTCTGTGCACCCCTAGGGCGCCGTTTTTTTTTTTTTTCGTCACACCTACAACGCCAGCTTGTGAGGCATGGAACCTTCGCTTAAATGTAGGGAACACCCTTCCCTTCGCGAAGCATGTAGGGAAGGGTGTTTGAGCTCAATATAACGTGAAACCTGTGGAGGGGCGAAGCATGCAATGTGCGTCAGTGTTTCCCACAGCAGAATCACTTCTAACGGGCAATGAGAGACAGAAGAAAGATTACACACAGTGACCTGCAGTCCGCTTTTAGTTAACGTGCACGCTGCGAATCTTCATTGTTCCACTACGCACAAGAGAAATCTCCTACCGGCACTACATTTCAGGTCAAGATCCAGTGTCTATATATACGCGGTGGCCGGAGAACGGTTGTACAGCGCAAACAGTCGTTTCTTTTTTCAAACAAGAAACTCGCTAGCAGACGCTGCCTTTGTCGCCGTTGTCTCTCACGGGCGAGGGCGCGTTCTCGTTACTTGCGAGCTCGTTGTTCAGCGTTCATTGCAAAAGAGCGTTTCCATGGTCAACGCGCGCCGTTCACTCTCTCTCTCGCCACACGGCGAGTGCTTAGGCGGTGGCGCCCTCTCTTGCGCTCAAGCAAATTGACCGTCCAGACAGCAGACGACGATGCACGATGGAAGCCGATACGCCGAGACCCTAAGGTGCTTCGCCCCTAAAAGCAGTAGCAAAGCCACCTCTTCCGCAGAAACGTCGGGTAGAGAACACGTCACGTATGAACTTAGGCGTCCAACTGCAGTCAATATTACGAACGTACCCTACGACGCAGCCAGGTTCTATTTCTGAATTGTTTCCCATTTTCACAACATAGCATTGCTAGCACGTCCTGACGACCAACCGCTTTGCGAGCAGTCAGCATTAGGATGCCGGAACGTCCGAGCATCGCATCAGAATGCGACGAAGGCACTTCTGAAGTTTTTAAAAGCAAAGCGAATTTTTGAGCACCTGTGACGCTCCCGTGTTTATGTGTGTTTTTCTTTGTTTACGCACTCAGATCGCGAAAGATATGGAGAGCCTTTAGTCCAGGGGTCTCCGACTCACCTGAGCCAGCGGGCCGCAGTCATGCAATTTAGTCCTCGTCGTATGTAGACGGCCTCGTCTACATTGTACGGTTTGTAATCATATAACATATAACACGAAAGAAGAGATAAGAGTATAAGATATCATATATGTATAAAGATATGTATAAGATAACAAAATAAGGGCAGCTTCGCAGCAGTAGTGCGAAGCCTGAAGGATGTGAAGGATATATATATAGTGTTTGTCAAGTTTCTGATGATGTACTGGGCTATCGCTTGCATTACTGCTGGGCAACACTACTGAAGATTTCACGGTGTAACCATGATTGCCTCAGGAGTTTCGCCCAAGTTCTTCATCATTCACCCGTGGATATGCTGTGATTTTTTTTTTATTTTCCCTCTCTGTTTTTACTGTCTATCTTCTCTCTTTACTTCTATTTATTTCTTTCTCTCTATCTTTCTGTTTCCTTCTCTTTCTTGCTCATTCTATCTTTCGTCCTCTATCACCTTCTTTCTTCCTGTAACTTTCTCTCATCTTGAACGAACACTAGCGCGAAACAAACCAGGACAAGAATAGAGAATACGGACTACCAGCGCTCACTCGCTACTAAATTTTATTCCGAAAACAAGCCGAATAAATAGCAACTGGAAACCTAATTACAAACATCCATCGCGCAAGCTCAATGTGTGTAGATGTAAGTTTGTTTTTTTTGTTTTTTTTCAGCGGAAGATCATGTTTGTTAGGAGTATTCCCCTAAGCATATAAGCCTTTGCTTGCATATTCACCTGATCACTCGAAAGTGGTGAAAAGTGGCATCAGTGTTTCATGCATTCAGTCTTCATTGTTCAAATCTTGTTACCACAAAATGCACCAAACATTCGCGAAGCAAGTTAAAATACTTAAAGCAGCAGGTTGCCCTGAATGGGTTATCACGAGGGCCTGCGAAAATGTGGCAATGAAAGTAAAAACTGGGCAGAAGTAAACAGAAGATAATCACACTACCACTCGAAAGAATGTAGCAGTGCTCCTTATGTGCATAGGCTGTCGTATGGGATTAAAAATGTGGGTAGTAGGTACCAAATTGATGTTATATTCAGCGCTGGCCACAAGTTGCGGCAGGTATGTCCAGCTGTGCATAGGAAATAAAAGGGGAAAAATTTGACAAACGGCAAAACTGCGCAGTAAAACGCAGGAATAAGTTCGGAGACCTGTTCGTTCCGCTTGTACGTTCTCCTGGGGAAGAACAAGCGCGCTGATTGGCTGAAGCGGGAGATGCCACTCAAGGCCGGGGGGTGTCGCCATTTCTTTTTTTTTGCTTGACCTTTTCTTTTTTGGTGACGTCATATTCGCGGCATAACGAGTGGGGCGATCGGAGATCTCTGTTCTGCGCCGTTCGTTCTGTACCCATTCTGGCGGCGTACGCGATTGGCCGAAGCCGGAAAAAACCACATCTCTGATGGGCGTAGCCATTTTTCTTTTTGCTTGATGTTTTATTTTTTGGTGACGTCATACCGCGTCATAACGAGCATGTCGTCTGCTACAAACGAACGGAGCGCGAGACCGTTCACACGCGTTCTCTCGAGCGAACAAACGGCTTCGCACGGCATGATGCGGCGGTTGCGGCTGCCGCAACAGCTGATTTTGAGAAAATGGCGCTTGCGACGTGTGCTTCTCTTGCGGTTGGAGGTGCGAGATGCGTTTGAAGACATGAGCGAGTGTGGCGTCGCTTTCTGTTCTCGAAACGAACAGTGCGAACGAAATGAACGGGCCTGCCACTGGGCTGTGGTCTTACGCGCAGGGACTTCTTAGTTCAAAAGCGCTACCAGCTCTTGCCACGTGTCGTCCCGGTCCTCACTCGTGAACGACGGCCCCAGCGGGCACGACGGCGTAGCGATCTGTGGGTGCTATTTTATAAAAGCCAGCTGAAGCTCCTTTTGACGATTCGACACCCGGGAGCCAAGCCAGACATTCCGGTGCGACGACATCTTGAAAAACTGCGCCAACCGCTACTTTTCTCTTTTTTTTTTTTCGCGTGCGCGACTTAACATAGCAAACACGTTAGAAAAACTAACACCAATAAATATCAGCACTCAAAGCTATTGCTGTTTCAGAAACTGTTTGAGCTTGAAAAGAAAAACAATATATTTTCGTATAACAACTGTATTTATTAGAAGGCGAGAAACACTTCGTTTTGAAATATACGGTCCCCTTGCCGAGGACAAACGATGCGCGTCTACTTCCGGAAAGCTCGCCGCTCACCCCTTGACGATTGGCTGTCCTCTTCCTCTCGGCTGAAGAGAGCTGCGGACCGCCCACTTTTGTGACGTAACACCGCCAGAACGAACGCGGAACGAACAGAGATCTCCGATCCCCCCCCCGGGGCTCGTGGCAAACGGGTATGTGCCACACGTGTCTAGTGGAAAGAGTTTGACGACGTACGCGACAGGATTTTCACGTTATTCATGTCATGATCCGACAGTCATATTCGTCAAGTCTTCTTACCCTCCCATGCCAATTTTGGTCGACACCATTTTAAGGAGGCGACCGTGAGAGCACCCAGGCGTAGGCGGCTAGATAGATAGATACGTAGATAGAAACGCTCAAAGTTCCAAAGGTTCGCTAAGAAATGCTTCGCATTTAAACGGCACAGGTTCCCATTTGGCGAAGAAGTGCTTGTAAACCTTGTTTTGATAAAACGGAAACCTTGCATGGCCACAGAGACCAGCGCTCACGGGGAGATCACGGAGGCGTTTTACATGCCACTGGAAGGTGATAATTGTATCCGTCAGACTTCATTAGCACTATCAGATGCAGAAGTATCATACCTCGCGGATAGCTTGCATCGCGTCCACGTCTCATCAGCCACATAGTTTTTCGTTGTTTGTTTTGTCACATTCAGCACGCGCGATGGATGTTTCTTTCCTTAGTTTTCCAGTTGCTATTTATTCTGCTTCTTTTCGGAATAAAATTTAGTTGCGAGTCAGCGCTGTATTCTGTCTTTTCCATTATCGTCCTCGTTTTTTGTCGCGCTAGTATTCATTCAAGATATAATAATATCTGGCGTTTAACGTCCCAAAACCACGATATGATTATAAGATTATAATTTCGGCCACCTGGGTTTCTTTAACGTGCACCTAAATCTAAGTACACGGGCCTCAAACATTTTCGCCTCCATTGAAAATGCAGCCGCCGCTGCCGGAATTCGATCCCGCGACCTTCGGGTCTGCAGTCGAGCGCCATAACCACCAGACCACCGTGGCGGGGGCTTCGTTCAAGATGGAAGTACACCAACTCGCCCAATTGGCAGTTCTGATGTCTCACTTTCTCGCTTGCTTCATGTTTATTTCTATCTTTTTTTTCTCTGTGTGTTTCTTTCTCTCTCTTTCTTTGATCCTTTCTATTTGTTTTTCTGACTTTCTTTCTCTCTATTTCTCACTTTCTCATTCTTTCTATGCTATGCTTTACTCTCTGCCCTCCTCCTATCCTTCATTTTCACCCTCACATCTCTCCTCCTCACAATCACTTCCCTTTCCCACTCTTTTGCTATACTATACAAGGCTACGCTACGCTCTGCTAGCGTGCCTGGATAGCCGAGTGGTTACGATGCTCGCCTTCATATCGTGGAAAGGCGGGTTAGAATCCCATCTCACCACGAAATCCTTCCCCCCAATAATTTTTCTGTTTCTTTCTTTCTTTCTTTCTTTCTTTCTTCTTTCTTTCTTTCTTTCTTCTTTCTTTCTTTCTTTCTTGCTTTCTTTCTTTCTTTCTTCCTTTCTTTCTTTCTCACTCTCTCTCTTTCTCTCTGTGTTCGTTCCCTCGCCCTTCGGGTTATTGTATGCGGCGCCGGAGAAATCGCCGCACGTATTTCGGGAGCGAATCAGAGGGTGAAGACGACGACGACGGAGAAGAGAACGAAGAGAGCGCGTGCCGGTTCATGATGACGATCATTTCTATTTCTGACAGACAAATTACGGCGAGTTTAAACACCTCCGCTGTTAAATGTCGCTGCCCTTCCACTCTGTGAAGATATATGAGCAGCGGAGTCGCACGAGGGCTTAGAAAGCAAGCGTCGTCTTGATGTGTGTGAGTGGCCATATCATCGTAAATGTGACGGTGAAGGCACCACACGGTGTCCTGCACGTCAGTGGCCGCCCTGATAACCCGTCCCTTGATGCCAAACTGACCACTCCCGCGCATCCTACGCCGGATGCATATAAATGGCAGGCTAGCCGAGACGCGCCGCTCCTCCACTGCGTTGAGTTTAGAAAGATGTCAGAGTGCGGGCGGGTACACGTTCAAATTTACGGTAGCGAGGCGAGGCACTTCACCCTTCACGAACGCGTCTTTACACGTCCCGCACACGCACGCCTGCTCAACTCACACCAATGACACGCATTCTGTTAACACCACCAACGCACGTTCACGCTCAGCAACGCCCCGCACGGCGCTCGCACTGCTCGGGTCCCCCGGAAACTACAAATGGTCTCACACGCAACGAGCAGCAGCCGCGACAGGCGCGCCGCCGCAGCTTCCGATGACGAGATGGCATCCACTGTTCATTTAAAGACGATAGTCTTTCTTGGGGAACTTAAAAGCAGAAATTTTGGTCTGTTGGTCTTTCTGTTTGCTTGTCTGTCTGTCATCCGATTCAGCCACCCGGCAAAGTTGAACCACTCGCTTACCGCCCACCCATTGAACTGGTACGTCTGTTCATGCTTGTGAACGTTGTCGATCAGAAAGTAAATATTACGCATACCTGAGGCGCAACATCACTAGGTAAGTATTAGGTGGTGTGTTCCTTTAATAGAAAATACAAGACCCTAGTTTCTTAAGCTGCGCGGAAAAATGCGGCTGCGCTGAAAATGCTATGCTATGCGCGCCGACGAACGCCCTCTGCCACGGAGCAAGGAAACCCTCTGCATAAGCTCATGTTTCCCGACGTATTGCCAGATGGCGTCCATATCTCACGCAGCGCCTCCTCTATCGTCTTTAGAAGGCATTTGCAGCGGAGCACGCAGATACATGGCCAATTTTTTTCTCCACGCGCTCGGTCTACGCTAGAAACTAGCGCATAACAGCTCAGCTGTAAAACTCTCAGGTGAACGTGCAAGTCTCCCATAGGAGCGGATAACAAGCACATAATGGAGACTTCAGATATTGGTTTTCGTAGAATAATTACCAGTGTAATGTGCAATGAAGACGTTCTGTGCTCAAGAAAAACTACTAAGCCTTCTCACACTTGCGCAGAAGTTTTGACCAAGAGGAGTTTGCATTAATGCAAAAAACTTTCTGCGAATGCAATGTATACTTGAAAAGAGTGTAGTGACAGATATGCAATGCCACAGAGAGGCAAATTATCAGACTTGGGAGTGAAAAAAAGACATTATCTAGGGTCAGATAGAGGGACTGAATGTCGAAAATATTTTCTTGGTGTTTTTGGAGGCGACACCATCGTGCACCATGACTTTGCAGCTGAAGGGGAAGCTACCAATGCATCGTGATACGTCGCAGTTTTGAAGCATATGAACCACCGTGTGTGTCACGTGGGGCGAAAGAAAGGTCCTGTTTTCCTTGTCTCTACGTCCTCCTCGATGGAACAGTGACTGCGGTGCTCGGCTGCTGACCCGAAGGTCGCGGGTACGATGCCGGCCGTGGCGGTCGCATTTCGATGGAGGTGAAATGGTAGAGGCCCGTGTTATGTGCGATGTCGGTGCACGCTAAAGAACACCAGATGGACAAAATTTCCGAAGCCCTCCACTGCGGCGTGCCTCATAATCATATCGACATTTCGGCACGTAAAATCCCAGATATCGCTATATTATTATTATTATATTATTATTATTATTATTATTATTATTATTATTATATTATTATTATTATTATTATATTTGTAGTAGTAGTAGTAGTAGTAGTAGTAGTAGTAATAGCAGTAGTAATATTGTTATTATTTCCTTGTCTCTACAGCCAGCAACACCCCTAGACACCCTGACGACCCTTGGGCACGTAGGTTTCATCGATGGGCTCGAACAATTCTCGCACGTTATAGAGGGCGTATCGTTGAGAATTGTTCTTGCGCAACCGAGGAAGTACATATCCAACGAAGAAGCTTATTGCTGCTACAAATTCAGTGTGAAGCGTGCCCCCAGTAAAGCGTGGAAAATAGCGGGGCGCCTCATTGATATTTGCAGTATTATGTATTGCTTTCGTAGGATGCTCAATTTCATTAGAAGCAGGTAGTACTATAGGGCTGACTACGATCAGTGGTGAAAACACAGGTGAGGCGTCCTTAGCAAATGTAAAATCAGTTTGTCAAGCTTCTAGCGCGTACGTTGCAAAAATTTATGCAGGAAGTTATAACGGAGGAACTGTATATGCTCGAAGGGAATGCGTTAGTCGCGAGCAAAAGTTACCATCATCATTGACCGACACGCACTCTCGTCGTCCTCTTCGTCCTCTTCTTCATCTTCTGCTTTGCTCCTAGAACACGTGCGCCGATTTGTCCAGCGTGGGATGCAATAACCCTGATGGGCGAGAGAAAGAGAGAGATAGAGACAGAAAGATACAGAAATAGAGAAACAGAGACAGAGGAAGCGAAGATAGACAGAAAAAGATAGAAAGGCAGAAGGGAATCGACAGAGCGAGAAACAGATAAAAGGAAACATGGCACAAAAAAGACATAGGAAAAACAGAGACAAAAAGAGAAAGAAAAAAAAGAGAGAACAAATAGAGCCTTAATTTTTTTTTTTGTTCCATTGTCACTGTAAAGTTCTCATTCATTGGCACATTGTTGCCAAGTGCACTTTGCATTATACCCCAATCATCTTACAGCTACCAATGTAGTCAGCAATTAACTTTAATAACTTTTTTTACAGCTTTGGGAAAGCATGGTACCCATGACACAGGATATGCAAGGCACTGACGAAAGGCTGAAGTACGTGCGATCATTAGCGGAGGAAATTGGGTTTGAACTGAGAAGCTGCGAAATCGCTCATATCCATCTGCCCATGCATGATTACGCAGGTAAGCATCATCTGCTCAGTGTGGTCGTAAGATAATCTCTCGAGGTTCATAACTTCGGCAATGCCACGCTACGCGTGTCGTCATTTATTAAACAACCTTGTTCGCGCTGTTTTCGTAGTGCAAGCTGAAAAGACAATGGCAGCAAAAATTGATGCATTGAGAGGACATTGCGATAACGTTGAGATAACATTAAAGGGACATACACTGAAGAGGAAAACGGTTTTTCTCATATTAGTAGATTACTGTTTCACAATTCCGGAATCGGCCGCAACAAGAGGCTTGAGCGAGAAAACGCACAAAAAGAAAATGCGCTTGGCGACGCCTCCTTGAAGTTCGCTCGCCAAACACCGTGACGTCATAATTTTGACGGCGTACACTTTGACCAATGCAGCTCTTCATCGGTAAAAATGAAGTACATTGGCCTCTGCGGGGCCATAGACTTAATATACGAATTTTCATGAAGTTTCTTTGGGCCAATGCTGCCAAAATAAGACAAGTGCACTTTTATATCCGTGACGTCACGCGCGGATATTTTGGTGCGAAATTTAAGAATGAAACTTTGGCCTCGATTTCCTACTGTATTAAGAAACTTACGATGGTAAAATGAACGACATTACAGTTCCGAGAGTGCACTTAATCAATCTAAACCGATTCAATGTTTCACTTTAGTATCCCTTTGACATCCTGCGTGAACTACTCATTGCCCCTAAAGGTTAATCTCGTTAGCCTGAGCGTGACTTCGCGTAAATTTATGTATTGGCTTATACAACACACTAACTAACTGAAATTCTCGTACGTTAGTGTACGTAACTAAAGGATTGTTTCATGTTTATTTGAATTTCACGCCAAAGTAAGTGCGGCGAAGGTGACCTGTTACTAATCCGGAATCTGATTGCCAGCAGCACGATGACAGAACCAATGTCCTATCGTAACGGGTGCGAATTTCACTCATGTAAAAAGTTACGACTATGCAGCCTTCTACTCCATGATGTGTGCCCTCAGAAAAATGTACAAGAGAAAGACAACTATGCGCTATTTATGGAATAATAATAACTTAAGAAAGAGCGCTATTCTCTTAAAAGTCAGGTTAAACACGCCAACTTGACGACGATTTTCCCGATTATACATTTCCCGATTCTGTCCTTGCTATGTACGCTGAATTTCTCGTAGCCTTTTTTTAATATGTGAAACAGCTCTTGTTTAACTAACTTATAGCACATTCGTTGCAGCGCCTTTAGATATGAAGTTGCAGTGAGCGTGAAAGGTGCATGAGGTGCGGAGCATTGGTTCGCCTGCCCTTCAGCGCCGCTAGCGTTCACGGGCAAGCAAGCGCTGGCGTTCCAAACGTGCAGGCTGCTTGGCGTCTATAGCGGGACAGAAAACCTTCATTTTTGGTGCAATGGTGCCCTCTCCCCTCTTCCTTCGCTCTTCCACACCCACACATCTCGGATGCTCGCCCGCGCTATCCTTTCCCACCCCTGTGCTATATTGTAGTACACACGGCTACGGATTGCTCTATCCTCCCCCTACTCCTTGCCCTCTACCTCACCCTCGCTTCCCTTTTCCGTTTCTATGCTGTACTACATATGCATATGCCATACTACACCCTTCCCCAATTCATATCCCTCCTTCTGACCCTCAAATCATTGCTCCTCACCTTCACTTTCCCTTCTCACCCCTTGATTTAGTGTAGCACACATGGCTATACATGCTGTACCCTCCCCTCCTCCTTTCCTTCTTCCCCACGCTCACATGTATCCTCCTCACTCTCACATTCCTTTCCCACCACCTTGCTTTGCTATACTACATACGGCTCTGATATGCTTACCCTCCCCTCGTTTCTTCTAGCCCTCACTTCCCTTTCCCAGCCCTTGCCATGCTGTACTATACACGGTTATGCTGTGCTCTGCCCTCCCCTCGTCATTTCTCTCCTCCTCACCTTCACATCACTCCTCCTCACCCTCAATTCGTTCTGTCCCTTCTATGCTACACATGGCTCTGCTATACTATGCTGGCTATGCTATGCTTTACCTTCTCAACTCCGCTTTCCCATCTTCCTCACCCTCACTTCGATTTCCCGCCTTCTTGCCATACCATACAATGCATGCACTGTAAGCAAAAACAAGCGAGATGGGAGTAAATGGACTTGTCCTCTAGCGCACGCCCCGATGGGGGTTTTATATACTCCGTCCAGCGGAGTAAAAAATTTACCCCCCTTAAGGACGGAGGTTTTGGATGGACTGAGGGGAGTATTTGTTTACATCCATTGGGGAGCTTTTCCAGGTAAGTATGGGAGTAAATGTTATAACCACCGAAAAAAAATGCTTTTCGCTGTCGCACCATGCGCCAGAGAATCTTTAATTAAATTAGCATCGAAACACGCAAATTCAATCACACGTACACAAACACGCACACAACGTTCGCAAAGTAATACAACACTCACACTGACAACCACTCGCCACCCGCGCTTCACAACCAAACTTTGGTCACCGAGTATATATAGGCACCACATCTTGACCTCCAATGTAGCTCAGATGGGACACTTCTTTTCCGTGTAATTAAGCCACAAACATTCAAGGCGTACGTGTAAACTTGCGGTGGGCTTATAGATGTCACTGAGGCACACCTATCTTTTACTATAAACCCGCCTAACATGCAACGCCTTTTTAATTAGCGAATTTTGATTATCAGCTGGCACTCTGTCACATGGGATATATCCACCTTAGCAGTACTGTGCGTGAGTCTGTAAAATGCACATAATCGTACACGAACCACGAGCGGCCGTGCACGAACGCTTCAGCGGCACACATTCACGAGCAACACCGACGAAGAACCGCGTCGCCCCGCCGGTATATCGCGTTGTGGCCGACGGCGTCGCTAGGCCTCTCCCAGGAGTTCGGCATGGCTATACGATGAACGACTGCTCGCGATCACAAAATGCTTGCTGCTGTACAGTTTTCGTCGCCGTTATTTTACACACACACTGCCGCTATCCGAGTCCGCTATCCGCGTTAAGCTACGGAGCGATGCACTTACAACGAACGAGACGGCTCGTAGTCGCGCTTCCTGTTGCTCGCAGTGCATCGGCGGTCGTTTGTTGGTGCAATCTGTCTCGTATCGGCTCTCGCCTTCTCGCTAGACGTTTGACAGCGGTGGTTGCATGGCGCAAAAGAGACAATTTAAACTTATTCATTCCAGCAGCTTTTATTTTCTGTGAAACATATTCTTTGCTTCACCGGTGGCCGGTGCGAGCTCGTAGAACTCACCACGGCGACCGGTGTGGCGGTGCGAGTTCGCTACGCCGCCGGCTTGGTACCGACGACGTAGCGAAGCCTTCTTACCGCTTAGAAGTTGCAGCCGGTGAAACGTCGGTTCGGTGACACTCCGAGAAGCAAGCGTTGCCGGTGGTCGGGGCGAGCGCGTCGCCGGCGCAGCTCTCACACCGGCCGCCGGCCGGCTTGATGCCGACGACGTAGCGAAGCCTACTTCTTTCTGCTTCGAAGTTTTAGCCGGTGAAACTCCAGAAACAACCCGCTGACGATCGCAACAGCTTACTTTTGTTACCGATGACATTATTCTTCGCACTTCTTCGTAACTCGGCACGTTGAAGCGAGGTATCCGTGGCGTGTTGGAGGCTTGCACTCGTGTGCATGGGCATTGCCGCTTGACGGGAGAATAAACACGGGACAGCCAGCTCGATGTGTTCGCGGTCGGACGCTGGCGCGAGTTGAACTTGTCTCTGACTAGAACGGTTCAGTGGAGAAAATAGTCCTACACGTCTACACAAACCAACCGGCCGTTGCAAATCCTCGCTGCACTGATAATTTCGTTGTCTGTCGACAAATGCTCACACGGCGACCCACACAAGGCACTGGAGCTTCCCACCGGCGGGCTAAACAGATGCCCGTACACACACGCACATTCACACACGCACGCACGTCACGACCAAAAATGGTTTTTAAAACTCCCATAGGGAGTTTCTAACCACGTGACACGCACGTCACGACCAAAAATACTTTTTAAACCTCCCATAGGCAGTTTCTAACCACGTGATCTAAAACTCCGTGGGGAGTTTAACAAGGTCATGTCGTTCATAAACTCCCTCATTAAGCAAGGGGCGTTTTACGACGACATGTGCCGACTTCACTGCGCTACCAGGGAGTAAATGATTGGGGCATGGGGGTTTTAGGGGCTCATATGCTGGAAAAGCTCCCATCTCGGCTAATTTTTGTTTACAGTGTGGCCTGCGTGATTCCATCCATGACTATGTTATGCTTTTAACCTCTCAGGCAGTTAGTTGTGTTGATCCTAGCCTTAGAGGCGCGGCGTACCTAACTTGTTTAGGCATCTGTTGGAATATGCTCGTACTCTTTGGGACCCGTCTCAAATATGTCCGATTAGCAAACCGAAAAAAAATAGAATCAAAAATAGAATACATAGTGGTCAGGTTCGTCTCTTTTAGGTACGAAAGAAAGTGCACCTGAACAGGAAAATGAAAAAACCTTAATTAGGAATCACTGTCGTCTCGCCGGAAAAAAAAACATTGCTGCTAAAGTTCCTATGTGAAATGTTTCATGGAAAAACGGGAAGTGACAGGTGAAAGCCACTTAAAACCGCCATACTGTACATCTGCACGGACTGACCACCAGTGAAAAATTAGAAAATGCCGGGACACAACAAGCCTGTATGCCGATTATTTTCTCCTTGTGAGAGCTATCGCTCTGTGGAGTCTTCTGTGACGTGAGCAGATGTGCACTGTTAATGAATCATAACGAACTGAATTGTACAGCGCAGAATACAAGACGAAAGACGAAGAAGCAGACACCGACAGCGTTGCTTCTTCGTCTTTGGTCTTGTATTCTGCACTGTACAATTCATTTCGTTATGTATCGAGACCAACTAGCTCGGCTGCCCGTTAGTTAACATTGTTAATGAAAATAGTTTTTTCTTTAGGTTTTAGCCCCTCCCCACCCCTGCTGTAAGGCTTTCGAGCTAAGCGGGAAAATGTCTGAATAAAGAATAACTAAGGATAAATAGTAAACCTTGCATCGCCGTTACCATTTTTTTAACGTACGCCTATGGTAGTTCATTCAGTTCATGCTTTCATATCTTGCCGTCGTTTTCTTTTCTGTTTATTTTCTTATTGTACGCAGCATTACTGACGCCCGTGATTCCCGGAATTCAGTCTCTCACACCAGCGGAAAGGCAGAGGCTGCGGAAGGACACTGAGGAAGAAATTCAAAAATGGCAAGCCAGCCATAAAAATTCCCCACAGACTAACAACTACATTATACACGCGGTGAAGCCAGCCAGTGAAGAACCCGCGAACTGCTTTGCCTAGAAGGTGGAAGCAGCCTCTCACCTCAAGTCAATCACTAACTTGAAGTGCCATGAGCGCAAATGCCTTCCATTCATCGTATCGACGTGCCTGCAATAAATGAGTACCTATGTGTCAAGGTCACTTTCTTGAAAACAAAGTACAATTACGGTCGTACATGCAACTTTTTTTCCTCAAGCGACTAACACTCTCACGCATGTCATCGCAAACTGCAAGCCGTGCCTGTGTGTGTCGGAACATTGTCCAACGTTTCCAATTCTTCTGATCGAATAGCGTGCCCGACGCTAACGTCGAAGTAGTATATTCTGGAACGCAAGCAAGCGTCAGCAATTTTGCTGGCATGTACAACCGCGGCCATGTCTGTGTAGAGCGCGCGAGCAGTCAGTTTCTGTAGAGTTCCTAAAAAAAACCAGTATCGCTGGTTTTTTTTAAGGGGCGAAGCTCCATAAAGCGGCACCCGTTCGTCCCCGTCGTAGTGCGTAACCAGTCTTTAAGCTAGTACCAGATCTTGACCTCCAAGGTGGTGCCGATAGGAGATTTCTCCTGTGCGTTGTTGAACAATGAAAAATTCGCAGCGTGCGCGTTAACTAAAAGCCGAATTCTTCTGTCTCTCATTCCCCATTAGCAGCCATTGGCATGTTCCAGTAGGAAACGCCAGTAGAAGTAGAAGTGTAAGTGTTAGCTAAAAGCCGACTTCTTCTGTCTCTCATTCCCGTTAGCAGCTATTGTTTACCTCCAAGGTAGTGCCTGGTGAGATTTCTCCTGTGCGTGATTAAACAATGAAAATTCACAGCGTACATGTAAAATTAAAGTGAGCTGAAAGTCATCATAACCCTCATCGAACCTTTAGTATAAACGCGCCCGATCTCACGTCGGTGATGACGTACTGGGCAGAATTCACGGAAGATTCACGGTTTACCGATGAACCTCCGCAGCTTCGCCCACTCATCATCATTCACTCCGTGGATATGCTGTGATTTTTTTTAAACTATCGATAGTGTAAACAAACTATCGATAGCGCTACTATCGCCAAACTATCGATAGTGCAATCAGTAGTACCATCGTTAATATTACTATATCGATATTACTGCCACGTGTGTTTATTGCTTTGTTTTGATGTATTCGGGTTTCACCCACAAAGGCTCTTAGCAACGTTTGACACAGACCGCGCCGTAATGTTTGAGAAGCTTCACAATTGTTTGAGATCATTCTGTTAACATTACGCGCCAGACGCGAATAGTGAAGTTTATTCGAGAGCTTACGCGAGCACCAGCGATAAGGCTGGAAGGTTTGATGACCGATGTAGGCATAAAGGACGACGCGTTCCACCGATGATCAGATTACTCAACGGCTGACGACTGCTCCCGCCGCTAGCAGTGCGCAGCATGTATCGCTTTTATTTTGAGTTTTGATTTTCTGGGCATCAGTTTGCCCATATAAGGAGCTCCGTAACCAGTCTTACTGCAGCATTCTTCAACCTCACAACGAACTTTCCCTAGTGGTGCGAATAATGATGCTCTTGCTGGCTGGTCATATTCCCAAAATATTTGTGATAGCCTGCTATCAGCTTCGCTTAATTTATGAGTAATTTTTGGCGAAAGAAATAAATTATTTCCGCAGTGAAAATTGCAAAATATGTCCATCAATAAATTCGTATCCAAAAGCAAGCAGTTGCACCTTACAATTAACTTCTTGGTATCTTATTTTGAAATCATAAAATGCAACATCAATTGGAAGCCGCGCAGTCCCACCACATGTAACGTCTTCCTATCCGCTACAGCTGAACAGATTGACTTTACGATCATGTGTCAGCAAAGCACTCTCGTGAAGAACACAATCATGTCAACTTTCTTGCGCTTCAGCTTGCTGTACCACGCGCGCGGGGAACGAAGTTTATTCTGCAGTGAGTCCGCGCTGTTGATTTTATACTATCGATAGTACCATCGAATTTTTTTACTATCGATAGCACTATCGATAGTATTTTTCACGATCGATAGTTCGATAGTGACGCAGCTATCGATAGTATCGATAGTGCTATCGATAGTTCTGCATCACTAGCTGGCGGGCATCAAAACACCCTAAGTTTTTGCTCTGCGGGGCGACACCTTGAGGCAGGAGAACTTGCGTTTGGCCTAGTTGGTGCTTACTGTTAGACATTTTGACCGCACGAAAAAGACGAGGACAGAGGGGAGGACAGAGTGTACGAAATCCCCCTGACGTGCGGCAAGTCCTACATAGGGCAGACGGGGCGGTGCGTAAATGATCGAGCCAGGGAACACGAGCAAAAGGTAAAAAAAGAAGACGCTTTGGCGCACCTGCCTGCGCACTGTAAAGACTGCGCGTGTGAACCACGCTTTCAGGAGATAAAGATTCTGGGCAGAAGCCAAGACCAAACAGCTCGGGAGCTATTAGAAGCTAATTTTATAAGAAAGAAAAGTGATGATTGTGTCAGTGACACCTCTATCAAATTATTTCATTCAGAACTGTCTTTCTTCGACAAGTGGCTGCCCCACTAAACTGATGAGCGGACGTAACTGTATCTGCGCATGTCATAAATGTCTATATATTGCTACGGCTTTCAGTGAATAAAATGAGTTGAAAGTTTACCGCCCGTTTCGTCGTATCTCCCTCTGTCCTCGTCTTTTTTGTGCGGTCAAAATGTCTAACACCTTGAGGCAGTTTCGGGCTCTGACATGGTGTGTCAGGAGCATGCGCGGCCTAGCAGTCAGGCTGACCACGTCACAGCCCGAAACTGCCTGAAGGTATCGCCCCGCAGAGCAGGAACCGGCTGCTCGCGCGTTCTACACAGACGTGGCCGCGGTTGTACATCCGCCGAAATCTTTAACTAGCATGCGCAAGCGGAGATTTTTATGCAGCGTCAGCGCCATTAGACGGAGCAAAGTTGCAAATAGGGCGTGAGTACGCGCATGCCCGCAAAGCGCGCTCAGCTGGGTACGTCCTCTGTTAGGCTGTTCATTCTTAAAGCCGTCACCCCACATTATAGACGAGCTGCAAAAAACAGCGCCATTTGTACATGTGTACAGGAAGCAGCCAACGGCCGCCATTGTGCATGAGCAGTCCCGTGCGTTTGGCTGTACAGGCACACCACCTGGATCACACAAAACGTTCACATCCAAGTGAAACGTTTATCTCACGTTCATACTTCTTTTCACTCGCACGAGCGCCGCGTTTTTGCGTGTGTTTTTTTTGTTTTGTTTTCATGCACAATGGCGGCTCAGTCCAGTGTTGCCTGAACACTTTGGGGCTTTTTACAGTGTTGCTGGTATTTATGCAACTCGTCTATCGCGCTTCAGAAGAACCATGTTCCTTGGCTTATCTGATGACTGGGGGCGTGTGGGGTATCTTTAACTTTTGCTTCCTCGATTGCTTCTCGCAACGACCATGTTGGGAACATGAAATTCGAGCAACACGATTCGCCTACTCAGGGTGCCTGTGCGTGCGAAGTGCCGCTTCCCGTGACACACGTCAAAAGCATAATATTTCTTTGCTTAACATGGACAGAACAGAACAGGAATTTGCACTATATTTCTAGCCTGAGATTTCATTCTACTTATGCAGAAACAGAGCATGAATGACTTCTGAATAAATAAAGGAAAGAAGATGACTTTAAGGGCTCGATATACTTAAAGCCCTTAAAGTCACCTTCTTTCCTTCATTCATAGCGAGGGTCTCGTTCTGGGAGACTTGATGCCTTCAGGTAGTATGCGAGCGATTATTGGTCAGCTGCCGGCTCGTAAAAATATCACGTGCTATGTGACGACAACAGGCGGTAAACGAGTGTTCCACACTCGCCGCCATGGCTGCGATCAGCGCTGACTTAACACTCTTAGGTTTAAATGCACATATATACCCCATAAAGTGGACGGGAGGATGACCGCCGCCGTAGCTCCGTGGTAGAGCATCGGACGCGTTATTCGGAGGTCGCAGGTTCGGTCCCTGTCGGCGGCAAGTTATCTTTTCGCCCACTTTGCTTTCTTCACATTTATATCCTAACTGCTACAAATAACACCCCCTATACTTTCCTTGGCATTATGGTCTGTTAAATCTCATTAAGAATAAATAGATACTCAAATATACAATAATTTGGAATGATTACTATAAGACACATATATTAACGTATTACGACATTATTTCTTGCAATGTCGAGTGCCTTGAATATAGTCATGAGTGCCAATATATTCTTCATAGGTGGCGTCTGAAAGGGTTAAAGAATTGGGCAGCTTAACTTCGACTCATGTACATAGAGCCGATACGCGTTCGACCCGCAGACATTACGAGTATTGACGACTGTGATAGCAGCTATCATTGTATGTGCCTAGCAAGCCTACGATACACACATAACTACCCAATAGACCGATCTCACCAGACCATCTGCGCATGTGCGAGTTTCCGACAGTGGCACTGCCGCCATCTTAGTTGTAGTTCTCGGAGCGCTGCTGGTGCGGCTGCTTGCTGCGTGCTTCAGGTATATTGCCGTTTTGCACCAATCCTCGACACGCAAGATGATTGAACGCGGTGGAAAACTGTGTCCGCACCTCCAATGTATGTTATTTTATTTGAGGTTAAACTGCATCCTAGCGCTACAATAAAAAAAGAACAGTTGATAGTGCTTACATGTGACGAGGTCGTCTCGTTGGGTTGATCAGCTTGGGTCGTTTTGCTGAATAAATATTAGTAATAAAAAAAAGAAATCACGTTCCCGTCGTAATGAGAGCAAATATCTTCTTCAGTGAACGCAAGACACGCAAGCGACACAAGCTACAGTATCCGGGAAAAAAGACTTGCCTAAACTGTGTAGAGAGAGAGAGATGAAAAAAGGAAGGCCGGGAGGTTAACCAGATATTAGCATCTGGTTTGCTACCCAGCACTGGGGAGGGGAAATAGGGGCAAGAAAGAGGGTCTAGAGAGAGAGAGGGGAAAAAAGAGGAGAAAAAAACGCACGTACACACACAAGATAAAAAAAAACACACACAGGGACGAAGTTCTTCTTACAATCGTTCAAAAAGGCCGGTAGATCGCAAGAAGCGCAGTAGCGCTTGCATGGCCTTCTTCTGTGACGTTTGCGTCTTGTCGATGGCGTAGAATTCTTTCTTCCGACAAAGGTCGGTCGTCCAACTTGTTCAGCGCGTTGCAAGAGATAGTCGCTGTGCATTGTACAGTGGGCAGTCGCAAAAAAATATGTCTAATTGTTTCTGCGTTTCCACAGTGGTCACAGGCTGCGGTGTCGGCCATCCCAATGCGGAAAGCATAGGCGTTGGTAAACGCAACGCCCAACCACAGCCTACACAAAAGGGTCGCGTCTGCTCGGCGAAGTCTTGATGGGACTTGAAGACTTAATGTAGGGTCAATGAATGCAGTCGATCATGTCTGAAGTGTGGCTCATTCCATTGTGACGTGGTGCGTTGGCGAGCATGCAAACGAAGCTTCCGTGCAGCGTCGGTCCTAGAAAGCGGTAGTAGTAGTTTATGGTCTTCTGCGTGGGCTGAGCGGGCAGCTTGATCGGCCCGTTCATTGCCGATGATTCCGCAGTGACTTGGTAACCACTGAAAAGTGATCTGATGTCCTTTCTCAGTTAGGTGGTGGATAACCTCTGCTGTCTCTAGCACCAGCTGTTCGTGCGGCCCGCGGCGTAAAGCTGACAGTAGAGACTGCAGTGCCGCCTTCGAGTCGCACATCTTACCACGCACATCTTACTCCCAAACAGTGACCGCCCATGGTGAATCAATACCAACTTCCTTCACTCCTGCCGCAAGACCTCGGACTCCTCCATGGTGCCTTACTCAACCAAATATCAACATTACAGTACCTGGCGTCCAGAAAAAAACGGATTTGTCGTCACCGGCACTTAAGCAGCTCACTTTGCTTCTCTTGTACGAAAAGTACCAAGACTCCATCCACATCTACACTGACGGATCTGTGCTGACGAACAGTTCAACCGGAGCAGTCGTGATACCAAGGTTGGTTACGACAATTAAATTCAAGACATCTCACGCAACAACATCGACGGCAGCAGAACTGGCAGCCCTTCATAGAGCGTTACAATTCGTCAATGACCAACCGAAACTGTGTAGAGCTGTCCGCTACACGACAACAGGAGAAAAAAAAGCCGAAGGGACGAAAAACAGAAGCTTATTGCGCTTTTTTTTTTTGTCGAGGTGACTGTTTTCTTGTAGACTGTGTTGTCAACGCAAGACTTCGATCACAGTAATAAGTTAAACGTGAATGAAAAAAACTGTCGCCGTGAAGCAGGTTAGAGGCGCGTCCGCTGAACGGTGACTGGCCGCTCATGCCGTTTGCCAAAGGTTAACATCACAAAAATCTCGTGAATGGCATAATATTTCCTGCTGTACAAGGAATGGATGAGTCAGTAAGAGATTTTGGCGACACACGCAATGCGGCGGACAAGCAGTAGCTCGCTCCGGCTGGCGGCGGAGGCCTCAGCCGGTGGCTCGGCGCCGGTATCGTCGCTAGGCCTACCGCTTCGAAACGGCAGTGTACGGTTAATAGCCCACGCTCATAAAGAAGTTCAGCTTTGATACCGCTGTTTCCCGCTTATGATGCGTTCACAATAATATCGCATATTGAAAGGAATAGGGAAATCCCGGCGGCGGAGTTGGGTGCGATGCCGGCACGGCCGAGTTTTCGCCGTGCGCTCCACGGCGCGAGCTGTACACAGCATGCAGTTATAATCTTGGTCTCGTTCATGCTAGACGCTTGACAGTCGTCATCGCATTTGGTGAGAGGTCGGTTTAGGTCTCCCTATAAAAGCGATCTCTGTTGAGCCCGGAAAGGACGTTGTATCCAATCTGTCGCCGCTGGCGGCGATCGCCCAGGCAAGGGGATCGAGCTCGCGTTATATGAACTTTTGCTGTCGCCGATCGGTCCATCGTTCGCGCAGCAAGGTTGTTATGACGCAATAGGGCACTGAAAAAACCACGATGCATCATGCACAGGGAGTTCACAAACACGTTGAACAAGAAAGTGCGCGGTAGTTGCGTCTCTGTCCGACTTCGTTGACTGTCGCACACATTCCTGTCGGAACTTGAAATCCCTCGAGAACACGTAAAATCCGAGTCCTTTTGCTTCAAGCTCCTGTTGTAGCATCCCAGCACACAGCACGTCAACCCAACCATCGCAAATCATTCAAATAAGGCCGCTAATGCAGCTCGCCAATGCACCAGCTGTAGGCAGCTGAACGTACCGAGTACTACAAGTACCGGCATGCACTGCGGCAGCGGTGGCGTAGCGCAACTCGCGGTGAGATCGGTCTATTCACACCAACACGTCGATCCGCGTCTTAACACTTGTCTCAAAGCCTCGCCCCCCCCCCCTTGAAAAAAACTTGCAGCATAGGTCGCTATACTCGCTCACTGCTGCGTCGCATGAAACCGGTTCCCACAATGCGTTGGCTCTGCCGCAATTTTTATTTGAAACGGCCAGAAATTCGCAATGTGAAAAGGTATATCTTCATTAGACGGCTTGCATGATGCAGTCTTCATCGTCCCAACGGTGAGAAAGGAGTGCCACATTTGTAAACGCCTCCATAAGAATAACCTATCAATTGTCCATAAGATAACGTTGCCGCAGTTAAGACGACCGCTACATGCAGTTCATCATTTCATTTGCCACTGGCATCAAATGGTGAGTCTTGAAAGTATCGCTATTCACCGTCACGAATGCTCTTCCCCGCGCGGGACACTCAGTTTGTTAAAATATGCAATTTTAAATAAATTGATAAAGCATTCCCATCTACCGTGCTTTTCGTATTGAGACTCTCGACATACGTTACACCCTGACAACCCCTTCCCCCCTCTAATTTAATTATTTTTATTCCTTAAAACCGTTCCCGCAAAGTAGGGAGGCAGACAATACGTTCTTCTTGCAGACCTACCTGTCGTTTTAGTCTTTCGTGTTCCTCTTCCCCAAAAGGGTGGTGTTAAATCAGGGGAAGTTACGTCGTCATGACATTCAAACTGAGAGTGTCTGGAACATATAACGCTTGCCCATTGTGTACCAGTTTTAGTATTTTATTCATTGTCGGCCCCAACATGTTTATGTCCCTACCAGGTCATATACATCTTCCATAAAAAAACTTGGAACCCTGTCACGTGCACTTGCATTGTGACTCATGCTAATGATAATCATCGTCACTATCACTCTCAGTCTGGCTGTGATGTTCCGTTCTTCCTTAGGTCTTCATCCACTGACGGCCATTCCGTTACAGTAAGTGACCACTGTGCGTTATTTCGACACACTCCTGGACTTGTTCCACACTGCCGTGTTCTCTGAACCTCACCCATGATTCCGCATGCTTGCGTTTTGCTTTCCTCGTAATACCCGTATCAAATTTCATAGCTTGTTTGTTTTTTAAAGGTTACAGCTATCAAACAAATTGTCCTGAATTTGTTTTAGGTTTTCGAATCAGTTCTGGTGTATTCTGGAACTATTCGGGTTGTTCGAGAAGCAATCACTCACCGTTTGTAGTGCGAGGCCTTATTGTGTAAAGCGTAGCCATAAAATTTGAAACAAAAAGCGTGTTAGAGCTGCAGAAAGACGCGGTATATAAACAGACCTCTACTAACAGCCTAACACCCCCCCCCCCTAACACGCGCACACACATAATGATCCAGTATCCTTGTCAAACGCCTGGAGGAAAGAAGTGCCGAATGTAGTTGAAGTGTACATCGTGCAGATACGTCGCGCTCGCTTCCTGTAATAGTTCGCCGACTAAAGGGTTTGTCATGAAAACCCAATACTAATAGCGCGAAATATAGAAAATGACTTTGCAAAAACAATGTGTGCAGGTAGTTTGCTGTGAACTGAAACAAAGGGCCAGTTCGGCATATTGTCTGTTAGGTTGTTTTTTTTCTTTTCCATGATTGCTACGTTTATATAATTCTAAATATGAGCGCGTGAACCAACGGTGCTCAACAATTTGTGAATGTGAATCATCTTATCATTTAGATGCGAAGCATCTTATGGCGGAGGTCAATCCGGTGGTGACGGTGGTGGTGTGCGGCGTGACCACCCTTGCTGCGCATGCGCAAACCCTCTCCGCACACCTCCTCTGCACTCCCCCTCCGCTCTCCCCCTCTCCACTCCGAATCCCCTCTGAAACGCGGGCTCGACATGCCGAAACGCTGTTTCGCATCGCCTCATGATCCCCTTTGGCGGGAGATGGGGTAATTTTCTTTCAGTGACCCAGTACACAAGTGGCTAGGGAACAATGCAAATGCCCAGAAATTAGGGATATGCAATGTCTATTGTAATGAGGATACACAATGGATATACAAAGTCCATTTTTCTTTTGGAGATATTTCTCAACTTTGAACGTGTGAACAGTCCGTTGTGTGTAGCTTGTGGTTCCTGTGCAACGCTTGAGCATCCTATATTACACTGTCCCACGTTTGTTACGCAGCCGGCTTTCCTGATTAAAGAATATAAATTCCTCGGATATAAGTGCGCGACAATGGACGATTACCTCTTTCCGAGAGGTTGTGTCTCGACGCGACCAGGCCCATCGAGCTCTACTGACCTTTATGCACCAAACAGACCTGGCCACCCGCTTATAAGCGTTTCTTTTGTGTGTGTGTGTGTGTGTGTGTGTGTGTGTGTGTGTGTGTGTGTGTGTGTGTGTGTGTGTGTGTGTGTGTGTGTGTGTGTGTGTGTGTGTGTGTGTGTGTGTGTGTGTGCGTGTGTGTGTTTACCTATTTTTGTCCAAGTCTTCCTCAATTTCTTGTTTTCTTTCCTTTCTTCTTTCCTGCTTCTCTCCTCCTAACTCCCGTTCCTCTGTCTCCTCCCTCCTCCCGAAAGAATAGGTAGGCGTCGTGCCCCTCTAAGTGGCAGCTGCCACCTTTTTCTCTCCCTCTTTTCTCTGTGTCCTTGTGTATGTGTGTATGCAAAGAAATAAATAAATAAATAAATAAATAAATAAATAAATAAATGGAAACAGAACTGGCGCACAAGTCAGAAAATACACATGTTGGTTATATTAATTACCATGTATAGCAAGTAGAAGGTAAACAAATTTGGATTGATGTTCTCGTTATGAATATCTTATCAAAATGAAAACAAACACCAATGCATTTTCAAGATGACGAAAAGAGACACAAGCTATAATAAAATCTGACCTCGGATTCTCAGTAAATATGCTTCCGTTTTTTTACACTTCGCTAAAAGCGTTTGATTTAACTGGGGAAAAGCGGGTTAATGTTTTTCAAACATTCGGCTACATGAATAAGTGAGCTTCAAATCGACGATAATGCGTAGTGCGGAGCCAGGACAGCCGTAAAAAAATAGAGGCAGGCACAACGTCACAATCGATGTTCTTCAATGGCGTTTGGTAGCCGAGATGAAACGAGTAAGGAGCGCGCTGCGAGTGTGAGAGCCTCCCTAAGATGGTGGCGCCATCTCTTGATGACCCTTTGAAATCAGAACGGACATAGAGATACCGATTGAAGGAGTCCTTGATTCAGTGTCAACAGGGTTGTCAGACGGGTACTTGTGCAAATCTTGATGCTTTTTAAAGGCTTACGGGACCACAGCTATTGGGTTCACTACTTTTCGGCTTATTTCCAAGCTGAATTCTTCCACGACCATACAAACACCAAACACACACACACACACACCACACACACCTAAATTTTTGCGTTTAATGTGGTTATGATTCACTGGATTGCACCTCTAATTGCAGACCTAATGTGCAATGACCTAACGTGCAACAACGTCATTTCTGTGTTGGGGAAGTGACGAAACACGACATTCATTACGTAGAATAAGCGTATGTGGAACTTCTAGGATCAAGTTCTGCAGACTGGTATCTGATATTTGCCACGGGAAAATGAAAGTAGTTTCATATTTCTGAGCAAGCAACAATAAGAAATTGTTATGCGTAGCGTATGACAAGTTATATTCCTTTTGTGTGAGTATTATCGTGTGCATGTTCTCGCTAAAGAATAAGAACAGGCTGTCCCTTTAAAACCTACGCAAAACCTGGAAGTAGTAAATGCCAATTTATCTCAAACGACACATTTTCATACTCTGCCCAATAAATGGTGTAGGAACCGTGAGGGCAGCTGGCGATTTTCTTTAATACTTTAATTCTTTTGTAAACTGGCTACACTTTATGGCGAGTTTTATTTATTATTTATTTATTATTATTTATTTATTTATTTATTATTATTTTATTTATTTATTTATTATTTTTGATACTGTGACCTCTTTCGGTCTGTTACAGGTTGGGAAAGTTTACAACACTGAACGCAAATATACAAATGGCTTAGTACAAACAGCACAAGGATTTGGTCCGTGGATTTCATGAGCAATGGTTGTGTCGTCCTCGATGCCAAGTCTTCTCCGCCTCTCGCCGATCGTCGTGCCGTGACGGTTGCTTCGTCTGCCAAGCCGAGCACCTCTCACCGATTAAGGTTCGCCTTTCCGTGGTGTCCTCGTGCCCCTAGCCAATCGTTGCCCCGTCCCTGAACTCTGCTGACGGGATCCCCCTACTCTTTCCTATTATTCTTTAAACCCCTCCTTATCCCTTCCCCCAGAGAGCTACTGCTGAGGTGTCATCCATGAGGTAGAGAGTTGAGGGGCTCTCGTTTTTCTTACCTTCCTGTTTCTTTTTATAATTAAGAATCACTCCCCCCTAAACAGCACAATACAGACTGAAACAGAAATGTAAAAAAAAGTGCATACGAATTTTTTATTTGAAATTTTTCAAATTTTGAACGTAGAAACCTTGGCTCAGTTCTCACCTTGACTGGCAGCTGCCAGCTTCACCTCGATTCCCAGTCTTTGGTCCACGTCATGCCACCAACGTCGTGTGGAAGCGTTGTCCACTTCGTGTTCAGCGTGTGGTTGATATCGTCGACAGGTAGGGGACGTCGCCGTCAACTCATCATCGTCGGCACGATTACACCATCATTATCGCTCTAGCTGTCAAACTGTCATCGTCGCCGTTGTCCGTGTCACATGCTGAAGTCGCATGAGCAATTCGCTAAACGGCCACGGCAAACTCCCAGAGGAATGCCTTAACATAATGAAGATAGTGCGTGGCGTCTGCACTATTGTTTTTATTTCACAGTTGGTAGGAAACACACAAGTTCGAGGGCATTGTTTTTTTTTTTCGTAGCTTAATACAGATACTATGAGTCCTTGTTGTTCATGCATTTTGTATAACCGAATTTCGTGCTGCTATATTTGCAGCTGTTGCTCGCGTTTTACAGCCCCTTTTTCGTGGCATAAGTTAACCGTTTTAGCAGCAGTGTCTTTGGTGATGTTCTGGTAAATCTTGCAATATAAGTATCGTCACAGTTACGAACAGAAAAAAGTAATGCGGTAATAACATTGAAACTACAACTCAGAATTGTGTGAAACTGATTGTTATATAAGACTCCGCGCGCACAGCCTGTTATGTGTAAGTTCTTCAACATCAGTCGCACGTTTTATTCTTTGCTCATCATCACGCAGAAAACTTGACTTGCTGCCATTATCCAAGTACATTAATTTAAATGAATGTACGCTTCTGGAGCAAAGCTCCGACACAAGCTGCGTTGACTTTGTTGTTAATTCCGTGAACCTTTTGACTATACTTACTGCAAAATGATAGTGTCGAGGTACTTTCAACTATCAGCTACAAATTGTTTTAAAGCACTTACCTTACGCTACCAATTACAAGCCGAAGAAATTCCATTTCCCGCATTAACCACAATAGCCAAGTGGCATGCAAGTCACAAAATTCCAGAATGAAGTTGAATTGACACATGGTATGCGCGTTAAAGGTTCTTTTGCGCAATCACTAACTATGGCCTGCTTCATGAGTTGATTTTCCTCTTTCATTCTCGTTAATATTTAGCTGTCACTGCCATTTAGAAAGCTTTTCTTAACGAGTGTTTTAGTCTTTCCGTAGGAATGACTTCAGATTTTATTATGTGGATGCACATAGGGAGGCTAATAAGATATTAAGGTGCCCCCCACTATAAACTATCCTTCCTCGCGTAATTTCAAGGGCCCTAAAAGCAATTGCTGTTTCTGAATTTTGCCGTCAATGCTGCTTTTCGCATCTATGTGTTGATTGTCCTTAGGTTCCTCATCGTATTTTAAGCAATACCCACACCAATCGTGTAACGAAATCAATCATACTGTTATCAGTGCTGAAGTAGCGTAGTTATAATCAGGTGGACTAATAAACAACCACGTGTTAATTTTTTTCAAAGCCAATTAGTTATGTAACAATTACTACATTAGGTTAGTTGGCATTATATACATGTAACTGAGCGACCTCTCAAAGTTTGCCGGTCACGCAATATGCGTTACCGGCAAACTGCGGCAACGTATATTTTCGAAGATGCCGTAATGTACACGTGTATTATAAACAATCGAAATCCGAAGACGGGATAGGTATTCAATATCTTTATTACGCGAAACAAGCCCTTGAAGAATGAAAACAAAATTATGCAGCTACTAGGCTACCTACTACGACACCCCCACTAACGACATTCACATTCTATCAATATTAAACATTCTGAAATAAGTTATAGGTCTCATGCTTCTTGCAACATACCCTTCAAGAAGCCGGCTCTGCTATCGCGATACATGATACGAAGAAAATGAGAATGATAATAAAAGAAAAAAACTACCCCATTATGTGGTTTGTACTTCTAAGGAGCTGCGCTATCCTTTCATACTATTTTCATACAGAAGAAAGGGTATGTTCTACGTGATAACATGAGCATAAAAGGAGCTGCTACTGTTTTCGCACGTGCCATGTAGAGCTCGCGCATAAAAGTACATCGGAAAGGTATTGCTTATTGAGCAGTGTTAATTATTTCTGGCGACAAGCGTCCTCTCTGCCTGCATTTCTCCCTTACTATGGGTCAGAAGTGCAACAACTGTGTGCATGTATGAATGGGACACCCATGTTGTGTCTTATTACTGTTAAGAAACCTACATCGGAATAATGTCATGTGTGTGCTCGCTTTTAATTAAGCGCAATACGTTTTCTAATGAGATTCGATTGAATATCCTGCACGATGCGTGCAAACGGTCGGAGCGAGGTAATTGCGTAAAAGAACGTCACAGCGTTTTTATCCCTGCGTGATGCTTGACTGGTTACAGCGACACACGAGATATTAGGCCCACAGCGCGTGTCCCTTTCTAGAGCGCCGCCGCTCCTGTTACATTACGAGGCCAAGCTGTCTATGTGAAACGTATCTGAGCGTAGGAGCAGGTTAATGAAGCTGTGAATAACACGCCTCTAAGTAAGTCGTTTCACACTGTTAACGATTCACCGATGCTAACGATGTGGCGGCATCGGCCACGTGTTAACCAAAGAACTCTCGTTACTTTCTGGTGTGTCTTCATAGAGCCAATGTGTTAACGAACTGTCCGTTTCAGTCACAGCAGTGTCTCCAAATATACGTTAGATAAGAAGATTTAGTGAGTTTTCTTTGGTTACTTTTCTGGCTCTTATGAAATAGCCCTTTTGGTGAGCGCACATTGTTTCTGAGTGGGCAGTTTTGGCGCTGCCACACTGACAGGCAATCATAACACTCCTCAGCACCTTCCGCTACCGCTGCGTCAGTCATCATGTAGGACGCGCATGCGCATGCTGACTCTCGCGATAGCCTTAACGTGCTAGTATATGACACACCACGAAATGCTAGAACTGTCTATTATGCTTAGCAGCAACATTACTTTCGGTTCCTCTTTTTTTTTGTTTTTGTGACATAACCTTGGTATTTATTGAAAATTTCCTAAAAATCACAACCATTATGGCTGTTACTTTCATTTAAAAGTAACATCACGGCGCATATGAAAATGGCCACCGTTTTACAAGTTCCCACGTTAGCAATGCTTCCTAAGACGGCGTTTTAATCAACGTCATCGTAGAGAGAAGACGCTTCTTGATTTAGCCCAACTTAAAACAGGAGATATCGAAGGTCCATTCAATTTCCCTGGTAGAGAAAACTTCTAAACTTCGACCATTCTTCAGATCCGCAATTCAAGTAGACGACGACCAGGCATGCTTTCTCACTGTGGCGCCGTTACATCAGCTATTTTGCTCCCCACCTGCGCGATCAACCTTCCCCCGTACGCTTGACGCAGGGCGGGCAGCACGTGCGTTTCAGGAAGCCATATGAAGAGCGGATAGAAAGTTCTTTTGGCCGCCCACTTCATCTGGGCATACGATGCCCCGCTACTCTGACGCTTCAGCGGGTAGCTGCGTATGTTCGGGTAGGACATGAAGTTGCCCAGCGTAATCCTCATGGGCCAGTATTCGGGTCGCGTCAACGTCACTCCATTGCCCTCGCCCTTGCCTGCCTGCATCTTCTGGCTCAGAGTGCCCCTCATGTATGCACCGGAGAAGGTGACGCCAACTTGACCGCGGTCTTCGGGTTCCGTGCCATTGGGTCCTCTGTGGATGTACTCGTACGTACCGTCCATCTGTGCGTTGCGGTTGGGAGAATGGAACGAAAGATAACCGAGATTACGAAGAATTTCTTGCGCTCAAAGGACAAACTGAACAGAGGATTAATAATAATAATATCTGGGGTTTAACGTCCCAAAACCACCATATGATTATGAGAGACGCCGTAGTGGAGGGCTCCGGAAATTTCGACCGCCTGGGGTTCTTTAAGGTGCACCTAAATCTAAGTACACGGGCCTCAAACATTTTCGCCTCCATCGAAAATGCAGCCGCCGCAGCCGGGATTCGATCCCGCGACCTTCGGGTCAGCAGTCGAGCGCCATAACCACTAGACTGAACAGAGGATTGGTTCCGAAAGTTTGTGAGATGCGGGTTGTCACAAAAACAAACAAAATAAAAACGACATTTCACGTAACCTTCGAATGCAGCCAACAGTTTTATTTTGGCCATAGGTAAATATCCCACTATAAGAGCTAGAAACATTGCATGCACCAGAAAAGTAATCGTTATTCAAATGGTGGGAAAGTGACCCGAAATGAAGCAATACAGTGTCATACACAGGTGGCCTTACAAGACATTGTATATGTGTTTATTTATAAAGATATTGTTAATAGACAGCCCACAAACAGAATCAAGAGTCTTTGAATGTTTGGTAGTTTAGGTGAGGGCTAATATTTTCAAGATGTTAGCAAACCTTACGCTTTTAAAGGTGACAGAGATTCCAGTTATTATAGGAAAATCAGGAAGAGATCAAGCTCTTTCCGTTCGTAGGGACGACGAACCTAATGTGAAAAATATTCCAATGTACTCTTCCTGCCCTAGTTTGCATCCTGTAAACTGACATACCGCTGAACAAACTGAGAGCACGGAAACAACGACGAAGGAGGATATTAAACCGCACAATACGCATCGTGCGTGGACCCTCGTCCGTCGTCCATCGTCCTTCTTCCCGCGCTCACAGTTGGTCGAACAATATGCTGTACCAACTAGCCCACATATAAATCCCTTTGAACAGGCATACCGACACTTTCTAGAAAAGAATACAAGATACTCCATCTTCCAGAACCTTCGCGCGTGTAACAGGCATTTTGTTATAGAGAAATATCAACGGGGGCCCAGCATACACAATATCTGTCAGCTCACCTTGCTCACGGAAATGGTGAACGGGAAGTGGCGTTCCCTCTCCTGACACGTGGCCTCCTCAACGATCACGTTGACGTCGGTCAAGTGCAGAGGCGACAGTGTGCCGTTGAAGAGGCTATACTCGTGGCCGGACACATCCGGCACGGGTATACTGTCGGGCAAGATGGACTCCAATCTTGACACGATCTCACGCAGGAAGGCCTCCGCCTCCCGCACGTGCGGCTCTGGGCACGCATCTGGCCACGGTGTCGATGGGAGCACTTTCTCAGTAACGGGTAACGCTGCGTAAAAATTGTGCCATTTCAACGATTGTCAGAGCGATGGCGTGTTTACCTAATTATCAAGCCGACGCGGTGGCTCAGTGGTTAAGGTGCTGGGCTGCTAATCCTAAAGACACCCGTCTGGTTCCTGCCGCGCTGGTCGCACTTAGATTGAAGAGGAAATGCTAGAAGCCTGTTCGCTATCCGACGTCGGCGCACGTTAAAAAAATTCCAATCGGTCGGAACTATTCTGAACACCCAACTGTGGTGTCTCTCATACCCTAAGTTGCTTCGGAACTTTAACACCAACAAGCCAATCAGCAAACTAGCTTAATTATGGTCTCCAAGTCACGCTACCCGGGCACATGTCTTTACCGGCGAGTACACCATTGCGATAGTACGACTTCGCGATACAGTGTAATGACCAGATAACTTAATGACCTTGACAGAATATACAAGAGGCGGTTAATTGGCTGCATAGTATTCTGGAACGCGTATAGGGAAGTAGACGATGTCATGGGTTCTGCACAACCGACATCGCAGCAACCGCATTGCATTATCACATCACCGTACTGTCGTCACCATCAGCCTAATTCAGGGCCACAGCAGGATCAATATCTTTCCGAGGAACGCACAACTGCGTAGTCTGGGGAACTACGCTCAACATCCGTAGGCAGTACTGGTGATCTCTGACATGTCGTCTGAAATACGCTCACGACTTGCTATTTTTTTGCTCGGTGCTTCTGAAAGTGCAAGTGTATTTGACGCGTGTGGGAATATGCCTTCTGCGACTCTGTCAAATAAAACTAAAAATATTTTTTTAACATTATACAGCTCTCTAATATCGCCGTTTTCTCAGCATCAGTGCTATATTCATGCTTGCAAACATGGGCGCCTCCACTTTATAAAGCCTTTACAGAAGATGTTGCCACAACAGTGTCCACTTGTGTGTACTCATATGCTCGCCTAAACAATCCTAAATTACTGTAGATACGCAAGCTAAGCATCTACGTTCGCTAGTCTAGAACGGACGCGCTTGTTGCTTTCCCGGACTATTCTACGCTACTGCCGTTTCCTTCCTATATGGAAATAATCGAACTTACAATGAGAGCTTTCCGTTTCAGGGAGCCGAATTTTCAAAGCAGAAAGTGCTCTTATCTGTGCATGACAATCTTTGGCCAGTATCTACGCAGCACATGGACTGGATGGAACTTACGTAAGGACTGGTTGTCTGAAATAAATAAGATATATGATATATATGATATATGAATAATTTTAGCATAAATGTTTCTAGTGAACACATGCACTTGGTCATTTTCTGTAAGTGATATTTAAACTGAACTGCCATTATGTTGAAAAAGTTAACTCTCTTTCGTTTTACAGCCGCCATAGTTGTAAACGACTGTGGTGTTGCAATAGTGAACTGGAGATCGTGGATACGACTGCGGTCACGACGGCCAGATTCCAGTAAAAGTGACGTGCAAGAGCTCCTGGGTTCTTAATTTAGGCGCATGGCAAAGGAACTTGAGGTGGTCAAAATATATCCACAATCCCGCACTGGGTGGTGCCCATAGTAGCGGGAGGGTTTCTGCCTGTTGCAGCTCTTTCCTTTGTCTCCTCTCAGCTCAAGCTTTACGAACTCATAGAGGCTCCCGCTGGACACGTTCACACGTTGTGTGCACAGATCCACATACATGCCAAGGCAGGGCAATGACAGCAAAATTACGGACAAGAGACACAAAAAGTAGTGCCTGGCTAAGTCAACTACCATGATTGTCAATACTGGTGGGATAATCAATAAAGAAATGATCCCAGCCAATGAGTTCTGTGAAATTCCGCAAGAATAAGTAACTTGTCGTCCGATCCTGTCAAGCAGATAACGACAGTAAGCCTCACACAGGCTGCAGATTCATAAAGTTTTGTAGTTGAACAAAAATGTGCAGTGATTATGGGAATGCAGAAATTTAGATTTCACATCTGAAATATCCTATCTCTTTTACTAAACCACTTTCACGTGCTGTTCTGTTACTCTTATTAGTTTCATCAACATGAAGTCTAAGTCTACTGAACTACCGCTATACGATATACCACTCCTACGGGTTAGTAATGGCGAACGCCTTGGTTGTTGTCTTTACGACTCTCCGGTGGCCGAGCAGCAAGAATTGAGGCAAAATTCGAAGAGCATCTCCTTGAATACGAGGCAACAGATGTATTTATTTTGCAAAAAAAAAATGTTTCTCTTCTGTAAAGTAACCAACATTAACAAACGGTCAAGCAGACCAATATAAACTGGGCCCATTAGGCGAGATATCTCCCGTGGCGTGAACTGCAAGGCAAAGTTGCAACAGCACGTGTGCGAGACC
Organism: Rhipicephalus sanguineus; assembly: GCF_013339695.2. Lineage (NCBI taxonomy): Eukaryota > Metazoa > Arthropoda > Arachnida > Ixodida > Ixodidae > Rhipicephalus > Rhipicephalus sanguineus. Next base: position 69,613,057 of record NC_051183.1, on the reverse strand, counting down.
GCATAATGATTTCTGGCATCAGGGTTGTACAAGCGTTACAGATAGCTGAATCATCAACGGCTGGCAAGCAGTGCAAGCCCCACGCCGAGAGACAAGGTTTTGTCAACAAGATTCGCCCTCATCAACGATATCCTTCAGACGTGGCGAGGAAAATGTGGGAAGGGCCAGACGATCGACAATATCGGCGGGAGAAGAGCTGTCAAAAAGAACGAAAGCTTGTTTCTCTGTCCGTCTTGTATCTCCAGGGACTGGCGGCGTCTTAAGCCCTTGGTCGACCCTTGGAAGCGTGCAAGGACCCATGCCTCACACAGCTCAAGTTTTTTTTTTGTTTCTACGCAGCTCGCTGTATCAGCTTGCTTCCGACTGTCCGGGAGACATTAGAAGCGCGCCGCCATTGAGGACGTGCGACCTCGTCTCTCTTCATGGATGGTGTGGCGCAGATTCATCTTTTGATTGTCACGTCGCACGTTTCTCTCCTCCGGGACCGTCTGGCCGCCACGGTGTTAATGGCTCTGAACGCGTCGGCATTCCCGCAAATCGTCTCGTCCCTTGCTTCCTCCGGCTACGATAGCGGCCACCACGCTGCTGTCTCGTAAGCGCTTTTTTCCCGCGGTAGCCATGCCGCCTGCGCAATGCGAGTACCTCGGTAGACGCCGCGGCGGTCTCAGGGTCGGCAAGCATTTTCGTAATATATGGTGACACAGCCCATCGGCTATATCATCTTGGGCCATCAATCATCCTATCCCCCTCTCATTTTTCTCTCTCTCTCTAACGCCTTTGAATTCACGTGGCGTCGGTAGTGATTGCGTGTGATTGCCTTCCCACCGCTATGCGCCTCTCAAATTGCTTCTAATCTGCCGTGGTCTGCCCGGGTCCCCGGGTCCCAGGCAACAACTACAGCATGCCGGTTCCCAGAGTGACAGTGTAGAAGAGTGCCGGTCCTTTTGCTAAAAGCTAGCCTCTATGGCTCCCGTTAAGCTTCATTCCTCTCAATTATTTCAATTACGTTTCATGATGATGTCATTGGCGATTCTTTGGTCACAGATACGTCGAGAAAGCTACCGTTTCCCGAGGAAGCGACGACAAGTTGGGTGATTCTCAATCGGATCCATGTCTGTGGTTCAGAGTTTATGGCGCAGCGCTGCTATAAGCACGTTGATTGTGTGTTTGTCCCTGAAAGTGAGGGCAAGATTCTGATGGAGATTTAGTGCGAGAACGTGCGCACGCCGTGCAGTAGTTTATCTTAATTATGGTCGGGCACATTTTTCTTTCTGTTTTCCTAATAGTTATTACCTAAGAAGACCACAAATGAAAAATTGAGCCAGTGGTGCAAGTATTAATCGATTTACAGGCATGACATCAAATTAGGTCATCAGGGCTTAGCGGTTGTGAAATGAGAGAAAGGGCGTCTTTTTCCTGCTATTCACTAGAGTACACAAAATGTGAACCACGTCTCATTTTCAGTGTGATACTCATTGAAACGGCTTCGGTAGGTCGACCCGAAAATTGCGCTTAGCCGCCTCAGCTGACCCGCTTCGGCGTCACCCATGACTTCCGTCAAGTTTTTTCTTCTTTGTGGCTCCCAGCTCCGCAAGCATGTCACCATTTTGGTGTCAATCGCAGTGGGGATCATTGAAGAAGTATTCCCCCAAGAATGGACAGTTTTGGTTTCATTTCCGAGGTGCTAGGGGAAATGATAGGTGATGGTGTCAATTGACACCGCCAGGGCCGAAAGGGTTAATGAGGGCTGCTTAAAAAGACACTTAAGGTATGTTAGGCAAGAAAAGTGAAACCAATCACAATTAATTACTAAAATTACCCAAAAATATGCCCATCACTCGACTAGTATAATTACCGATCTGTTATACAAATCAAAAAA
>NC_051183.1:68955886-68989370 GCF_013339695.2 Rhipicephalus sanguineus | reverse complement strand
TTTTTCGGCTTTGAACATAACAGCTCTATCGTACAAAGCTGCTAGCGACAGGGACTTAGCATCACTTCATCTATCTATCTATCTATCTATCTACTATCTATCTATCTATCTATCTATCTATCTATCTATCTATCTATCTATCTATCTATCTATCTATCTATCTATCTATCTATCTATCTATCTATCTATCTATCTATGCTGGTATTTCGTAACTTGGTATTTTGGCAATATTGGCATAAACCAAGTTGAGGAGATGACCACGAGAGCACCAAGACGTAGGCTGCTAGATAGATAGATAGATAGATAGATAGATAGATAGATAGATAGATAGATAGATAGATAGATAGATAGATAGATAGATAGATAGATAGAAATGTTCAAAGTGCCTTTGGTTCTGAAAGGATTGCTTCGCTATAAATAACGTGACATGGCTGTCACGTACCCCATGACACCCTTTCTCTCAGCCACGTGGGGCGCGTTCCCGCTTACGAACGTAATTCACAGTGTATGTCAACTCAGCGACGGCGAAACAAACTTTGGTAATCTTAACGAGTTACCGTTCAAGAGCACGTGTCGCAGAAAATGCGTTGCCGGTATCGCCAGCATTGTCGGTGAACGAAAACTCAGTTGGGCGGAAACAATAAACATCATGGTTCGAGCCAGAATTCAACTGAGGCATTTTACGTGGCGGTCGCGTACATTCTACCACAGAGCCACGACAGTGCTTGAAACTTGATCGGAAAAAGACACTGTACAAGCGTCATGTCGGGGAAACGTCAACCGTGGTTGTAGGGATGGCTATCCGCTATCATAACAATGTAATAAACATTACATGTGTACCCCAATAGCCGAGAAATCTATAGTAAGGCGTCGCTCGACCCTGGAGGAATACGCCGACAACCGCTACTTATGATATGAACGTCATCGCACTGCAGCGTACACTTAGTAGCCATGAAAGTGACGTCTGTGCTGTTAGTCAGTGCCTACCTTACTACCCTGTGGGCGCTAGTGTAATTGATCTGCCTGGTAAGCCACAACTACTATTTGCGCAATACTACTCACTAGCGAATCGATGTCTTTGTTCACAACCACTCAGTGTACACCAGACGCCGATCCACCTCGCAACGCTTGGCTCAAAGCACAAAAAGCTTGGCATAGGCTGCTTCTGGCTTACTTCTTAGCGTGACGTCAACTCCCACATTGCGCGGGATCTGGCTGAATATTTTAAAATACATTTTCGGAATATTCGGAAACACGAAAGAAAGTGGTCGATCGGAAGTGCTTGCGAGAGAGACAAGAATGCCACTTGTTGCTCGTGTCACTCAAAAATAAAAAAGAAAGACGACGCTCACCAGTCAACGTCCTGTCCACGACTATTTTTGCAGGAAACTCTGTTACCTTCCGCCACTTCCACGCTCATATTTACTCCCAGGAGAACGAGGAAAGCATATCGTGTCGGGTACACATTTTCTACCACCCCCATTCTCGCCCGTTCTACGAATGCTAGAAGAATAATTTTAGCAGTACAGTACTATGAACTCCCGTATATGTACACTTTCAAACGTGCAGCTGTGCGAAGTGTGCCTTATGACTGATAAATGCCAAACAGAGGTGTCATAAAAAATGTTCAGGCGCATTGTCGTCTAGTACGTTCGAGATGTCTGAAAACAAAGTGAGACTTCTTTTGCTTTTCTTTCGTGGGACATATGTCAACCCTGACGTTTTTGAGAAGGAGCGTGACGTATACAAGGGAAGCCATCGTGCGAAGAAGTCATGCTTGTGATGACAGAGATTTTTGCTGGTACGTCAGCATGTCGATTGGGAAGCATGCGAGACCGATTTATTTACGTGCTTTCAATAAATGAACACGCGTCGTTGTTTAAAATTGTGGCAGTTGCTCAGCACTAACAAAATTTGGACAACCCAGAAGCTAGCGCCTCTGCAGTAGAACGCGATAACGTAATGGGACCCTGTTCGCATCGCGTTCCCAATCTCTAGTCTGCCTTCGCTTCTCGGTGGAGACCTAAACTCAAGGAAAACGCAAGGAAAGCCAAAGTGCGGACGCTATCCGGCTCCTGTCTTTATTTGCATCTACCTCTAATTTGCGCTCAGAGACAACACCGATTTTTCGCTGACAACCAAAGATGCCATCGCCGCCGACACAGGAATTTCTGCGAAACGAGTTCGTTAACGCTATCGAGTGAAAAGTGCGAATGAGGAAGTAAACTAGGCCTTTTTTTTCGGTGTTTCGTTCGTAGTAAATGTTGATTGTGGCTGGCACTTATCTGAAATACATCTGTAGAAAGTACGCAGAGGATGCCGAGCTGCAGAAAGCGATGACGTAGATAACTTTAGCGAGGAAAAAAAAATGCTGTGGGCGATTTCTGCTACTCGCTTAAGGTTTGTTGAAATTTTTAGTAAAGTACCATTTTCAACAGTGAAGAAAGGACAAAATAACGCCGCGGGGTGGGGGGTGGAGGGACTCAACGCTTAGAGAAGCTCTAGTGCAAGAACCCGTGTACGAACTTGACGTCAAATGGTCAACCGTTAAGATTTCTTATATCTGAACATGATGAATAATGTACTTAATTGTGAAAACATAGTGCATTGCCTGCTAAGATCATCTAGTACGCCCAGCCTACAATTTAACGCCTGTTTCACTTCCACCACGATGTCCACGAATGGAGCTCGTTAACACTTACACAATTGCCTACACAAATATATACACAGAAACACTTAGTGCGATGGAGGCCACTCGCTGCAGCTCATTTGACAGAGCATTGTATTCGCACTAAGGAAAAAGAGCACGCTTGTTCTATCTTTTGGGTTCTTGCTCTGTTTTATTTCTCCTTTTCCGTGCTATCCGATGATCGATGTAATAATTTTTCGAGCATACTTTAGTGAAAATAAGGAGCGGCTAAACATTGTGGGCGTATAATATATATATATATATATATATATATATATATGCACACATACAGTTGAACCCCTTTATAAGAGACATGCACCGGGGAGCAATTCTTGTCTCTTATATGAGGTGTGTCTTATAAGCAGGGTACCACATATGCAGTTCCTTATTTATCAACCCTTATTTCAATGTAGGCACACAAGTGTCTCTTATACCAATTTGTCTCTTACATCAATGTCTCTTATAAAGGCGTTCGACTGTATATATATATATATAATATATATATAATATATAATATATATATATATATATATATATATATATATATATATATATATATATATATATATATATATATATATATAACGCTCAATCATATATAAAGTATATAACGCTCAACGCAAATTTTAGCCGTCGGCGTCGCCGTTGTGGTCCGTATGCTTCGGGAAGTACAGTAGGCAAATCATATATATATATATATATATATATATATATATATATATATATATATATATATATATATATATATATATATGATTTGCCTACTGTACTTCCCGAAGCATACGGACCACAACGGCGACGCCGACGGCTAAAATTTGCGTTGAGCGTTATATACTTGCTATCGTGAAACAGAGCCCAGAGGCACCCATGACGTTCACCTATTACGTCAGGCCTACAATTAAAATGATGTTTCAGATCCGCCGCGATATTGACGAAAACAGCTTGTTAACACATGAAAAAAATAGATGTCTGATCATTCTGTCATAGGAATCGGTATAACACGAAAGTGAAACGTGTCGTTGCAGAAGTAGTTGATTGTTTATAGTGCGTTGATATATGAGGGCTTGCACAATGTCTACTGTTGTCTGGCAGATATAGCACCGCTTCATATGGACGCACTCACACTGACGCCTAGTGGCACCTCCGTACCGACGACTAACGCCCATGATCATGATTTAACCCCTGCGGTAGCTCAAGTTCTTAACATATACGTGGACACGGCATATGGTGATTTCCGAGCAAATGTGGCATCAACAAGCACATAGTAAACACCAATACTCGATATGCACTCCTTCAAAGCGTCGTGGAACGCGAAGAGAAACGCTACGCGCATCTTGTCTTCCATCTAGCCTGGCCTTTAATTCCCACAGGGAGAGCGGGGAACGGTCAGTGACAATACAGGTGCGACTGCTAGGCGAGCGTCGGAGAGCTTTTATATGAATAGATGCTATGAGCGGGGCTTTGGCTAAAGCCACCACTTCGCGATGTGTCACTTCTGTTGGAAATGCGCCGAATGGGACAGTCGTAGCAGCGGCGCGCTTTTCTTTTTTTTCGAGCCTGGTGGCACATATGTCATCCCCCCGCTATAAAGGGGACGCTCATAACATCCATCCATCCATCCATCCATCCATCCATCCATCCATCCATCCATCCATCCATCCATCCATCCATCCATCCATCCATCCATCCATCCATCCATCCATCCAAGATTACTGTGAGAGGTAAGTGTGAAAGATAAAAGGCGCGTTCAGGTAGCTTCCGCTTTGTGTTTGGCGGTAGCTCAGTGAGCTAAACGCCCGCCAGCCATCGTCGCGGACAGAGAGGTCATGGGTTCGACTCCTCATAACGGAACTTTTTCTTTTAGTTTCTTTTCTTTGCCATTTGATGGCCTTCATTTTGCTGACGTAGTTACGTGACGGAAATACGCCATGAAAAAGTCTCGGTGGACCCCGGCATAAAACACTTTCGTGTTGAAACTCTGTGGATGATGTACACAGAGGTACTTAAATAAATCCCAGTTTCACCTCAAGGTCGCTCCAGGAAGAGAAGATGATTTCGCACAGTCTCTTCGCGTTGAGAGCACAGCACGTAGAAAGGTATACAAGCCGTCCGCTGATGCCTGCTGAGATAGCGCGCGCGCCAACAATCGCGACCGCGCCCTTAGAATGAAAGCCCACAGTTGCTGCTCGAGTGACACAGTTTGACGTCACATGATGACGTCACCACATGACACCGTCGATTGGTCAAAGGTGGCCAAATCACGGAGGCAGTGCAAAACCAGGTGAGGTGCACAAAGCTTGCAATGCCTCTGATCCTGGAGGCCGTCCGAAACCACTTTAAATGCAGAAAGCTTTCGGATGGGGGGCGGGGAAGGTCAATACATCGACCGAGAAGAAAAATTTAAAGATGGCTTTCGCCTTCGAGTCGTCTCAAGCGAATGCGTAGGCACCCTGTGAGTTTTTCTGTGTGATGATTTTTCCGTAATGGACTCTCCATTTTCCCTCACCTTTATTTACTTTTGGCTAGGGTCATGCTTGTGTGTTTAGCCAACGTAGAATATAACACAATTGATTATAGCTTAATGTCCACATTGCTTGTTTTTTCAAGTCATGCAGTGACCCGTTGTGAAGCTTCATCGTGAGTAGCTGCCGTTACTCCCGGGTGTGAAAGCTGGCCCTAAGTAAGCTTTGTTCGCCAAACTTCCAAATTGCCGACAATTAAAAAGACATACTAAAGAATTATGAAGCGTTTCTTTTTTTCTAGAGAGGATTCATTTGCATTAGAGTAACACTTGATCCATTTTCAAAACGCGGAGAGGACAGTGACAGTAAGCTGACCTTTTGTAAAGCACACAATTTAAAACCTTCTTTAGGTAGAATAAATTATAGTAACACTGAGCCAGCACCCGATCATGAAAACCATGTGCGGTGTTATTTCAAGTGATTAACTGAATAAGGCGGAACTTTTCGACAGGTAAAAACGTGGAAATGCTGTAGATGTGAAACGAACGAAAAAATGAGTCACACTGCCAAGAAAACTTATATGAATCATAAAGCTCTGTTATTTGGCTCTGCCTTGCTACTAGAGATATTCGAGGGAGGTTGCATGTCGATCACACTAGGCAAGTACGTTTGGAATGGTCATTGTTTGAAATGGTAAGTATTCGGCCATTGTTAACAGAACTTCGGAGAGAGACAGAGAGAAAGGTTAATTGAAAGGCAGGGAGGCTAACCAGAAGAAAATAGTCCGGCTTGCTCCCCGTCACAAGGGAAGCGGAAATAAAAGAAAGGGTTAGAAATACGAAGGAAAAAAACGCACAGACACTCAAGCACGGAAGTGTCATTGTCGTTCAGCGAGGCCGGTAAGCCGCAGAAAATTCAGCAGTGCCGTCGTTTTCTGGTTGGAAGGTCGAACGTCCCGGCACTCCAAAAGGGATTGCTCGGAAAACGGCTGGTCACCGAGACGTGCTAATCTCGTTGAGAGCCGTTGTCTCTGGGAGCTGTAGAAAGGAAAGTGATAAAGGACATGGGCAATAGTTTACTCGCGGCAAGAGTAAGCACAGACAACACTCTATGTCATTCCGATTCAGTAAGCGAAGTTGTTCGTGAACGACACTTCAAGCCACAGGTGGCAAAGGACGGTTGGCCTACTGTTGGTGCGGTGCATATGAATATGAATAAATGTATTGCGCATGAAAAATGGCAAAACACACGTTTTGTGCCATGAGGAGCCCGCCACATATGCGTGATTTTATTTTAAAACAAAAAGAAATAGGCATGAATGGGGCTTGATTTACGTGAAGAGGAAGAGCTGTGCGGAAGTGGCCTGCAGGAGGGCAGCGTCACAGAGATTTCTGATGGCAACGTCCAACATGCTTTCTGTGGCTACAGCCACCTGAAGCACTTCTGAATGCAGCCAGTGCTACTCTGCCATCCAAGCGGAAGGACCCATCTTTGTCCAGGTTGGTTGGCCCTGGTGTTTAGCCTTCCACTGACAGGGTGGCACCTTCCTGACGGATCGCTTCAAGGCGCGTTTGTCCAGCGTTTCGCGATAGGCGACAGACAAAACTCGAAGCGAGGCGCCACTTTAGACGCCAAAGGAGCAGCGCAAGCTTCGCGACCACTCCTGAAAAACAAAGTTTGCATTACGTCACAAAATACCCCAGGTAATATACCCTAGCTCCACCTGCAAGTTTTGTCCTGCTAGCAGAGCGGACCTAAACCACATTAGGTGGCTATGGAAGGACCACTACCGTCCCCCTAACCTTTGTAGAGTTGCATGTAGTGGGCAGCTGTGGGAGGCTGTCATGCGCAGCTACAACCCACAACTTCAGGACGCTATCCTGAGGTGGTAGAGGAGGCCATCCGCGAGTAGGATAACCTCCCTCGCCTTCTTCCGCAGCCCCATTACCTTTAAGATGAGATCAAGTTGTTTCTCTCTCTCTCTCTCGCATCCCGGTGTGCGGAAGAGTTTCTGTTAGCTCATTGTGCTCTCTCCAGCATGCTGCACAAACACGTTCCTTAATATGGAGCCGCACATTCTATAGTGGAATGTCAGAAAGCTTCGCCAGAACGTCGATGGTCGTAACGGAAACTCATACATAAATATCAGTCAAAAGTGCTTTGTGTCTATTTGAAACCAACACAAACCGATGTTCTGCGGGAACATGTCAATTTTTGGAAGATCGTAAAGAGGCTCAGTAACGCAGCAGTACTTGCAGGCAAGTCCGTAACCGCACAACGTGTAGCCTTCGGACACCCTTAGAGGCAGTGGTAATTCGGGAAATGCATTTAGAGCGCCCCTCTCACGCGTTCGCTCATAGATTTTGCACCCTTCTAGTGCGTAACCGACTGAACGATTGGCACAGGAGACGATCAAAGACGAGCGCAGTGTGCAGCTAGTGGAACGCAGAGCGCAGATACCCTCCTAGTATACGTTAGTGCAGGAGCTAGAGCTGCTGTGGCATCTGGTAAAAAAAAAAGTGTCGTTCTTCTTAAACTTTGCACTACTGCAAGTGCGGCCTCCCCGCACTTTCACCCATTCAATCCTGCCAAGGCGCAGTCGGCGAAACTGCGCGTTGGCGCATGGGGTCGCACCCGGCGGAGGTGCCTCGTCTGCCGCTGCTGCAAAAACAACTGCTCGAACAGAGGCTCAGCGCCACTGATGCCCGTATCTTCTGCGTTCTGATTTTGCAGTGGGGAGTGCGGTAACCGCGATTTATTTTTAAATAAATTCTTTGCCCTCTATTCGAGAAACATACCTCCCAGCTATGAACTAAAAAAACATATTTCTGTGCATTGAGAAGAAAGGGAAACGATCTAGAGTAACATGCGTTCTTACTGGGGGACAGCCGTCAGCTGCCCCTAAGCCACGTGTACAAATTTCATAACGTCATTAAGCAGCTCCCAGACCCCTACATGCTCGCGTGTGATTTGAATGTTCAGAAAACACTGTTGGGATGCACTCGTGCGGTGCGAGTGGTCGTGCGATTAATACGTCAGATGTCCGAGCCAGATGTCCCGGTCGACCTTCGGACAACAAGCTTTTGTTTGTTCTGTATAAAGGAACCAACTTACTTCAACGTCAAGCGTGATTCTTCGGAAAATTTTTCAATCCAATCGGCGGCCCTTTTTTTGCACTTGGAGTGAAAACGCTCATCAACTGCTACGCGAGCGGCTATTTCTAATTACATTGAACGTAATAAAAGCGAAAAATGTCCTCACCATGTAGGCCGATGGAAATTAGCGTCAGTTGCACGAAGGAAAAATTTTATTCAGTGAAACCACCCAGAAAGAGACTTGTCTCAAAAGGTTGTTATAAATGATGCAGCAGCATCTTCAACTGCTTTTGTCAGTGACACCATGAAAAGACACATCCCATTAACAAACTGCCGCTCACAAAATCAGAGTGGCCTGGTGGAATGGTGGCTAAAAAAAGAGCATGAAATGAACGAGATAAACTTCAACCTTCCGGTAGTGGTGCCTAATGTAAAACATCTCATAGAATTGGAACAGTTAACATAATAGAGTACACGGACGTAACTAGACTGAAGGACTATTACCTGGGAGAAGTTTATCTCAAGCATAAGTTGCTCCACGCGGGATGATAACGTAGGAACAGGAATAAGGGCTTCAGTCAGGCTGGCTGATGTTTTGATAGATGGACATGTACATTTGTCAAATGTGCCTGTCATCCTTGGCACGTTAGATCTAAAGGTTGGTCGTCGATGTCACCTCACGTATTCTCTCAGTACTGATTGACAGCGGCTCCACCATAGATGTGCGCAAGAAGCGGGGGAAGGGAGGGGGGCAGGGGGGAGGCGCTCCTAGTCATCTAAAGGGGACGCGAATTGTGCCCCATACCTTTACTCAGCCGTACCTTTCACGGCATTTTTTAATGCGCAGGTTTATGGCTAAGCGTGATCTTTGACGATAATGACGACCAAGGACACCTGATATTGCATTCAAAGCACTGTTTACCTCCCATTTTTACTCCCGAAAGTCGGGGGCAAATGACTGGCCGCTGTGAGTAGCACATCATTCTTTATTTTCATTTTTGCATCCTTTGCGCAGCTTGTTTGTTTTCGGACTCGACCATCGGGGGGGGGGAGGGAGTGAGGGGGGCGCTGCGGTGAGACTAGGCCCTCTCCTAATTGAGCACGCCTATGCCACCGCGTGAGCACAGTGGCCATAACCAACCCCCTATAAGGTTACGTAAGATGCCAAAGATGGCAAGGCAGGACTTGTGTTTAGTCCTGCCTTTCTAAGGCACCTTTAAGTGCGGAGCACTTTAGGGGCTCGAGCTGTCGTATGCTGTCATCGTGCGCTGTTGTCGTGGTCTCATGTTCCTTGGCGTAACACAGGGAAAACGATGTACAGCATAGCCATCTATAGCATAACCCTGTGTAGCAAGGAGGCGGGAAGGAAAGTGAGGGTTAGGGAGTGATGTGAGGGTGAGGATGATGGGTATGAGGATGGGAGAAGGTAAAGCATAGCATATCCGGCATAGTGTAGGATATCTATGTGTAGTATAGCATAGGAAGCGGTGGGAAAGAGAAGTGAGGGCGAGGAGGAATGATGTGAGGGATATGAGGAGGGCACGGTAAGAACAGCATAGTCGTGTATAGTGCAGTATAGCAAGGGGTATAAAAGGAAAATGAGGGGGAGGAGGAGAGGTGTGAGGGTATGGAAGGAAATAAGCAGGCGGATGGCAAAGCATATCATCATCATCATCATGAGCCTGGCTGCTAAGGAGTGCACTTCGCCGCTAGTGTCATTCGCACGCTCTCACACGGGAACGTTTAGGGACACTCGCTGCAAAGCGCACTTGCCGGCGGGCGCGTTCGCCAAACTCACTTCACTGCGACGGAATGTCTAGCCTCGGTAGCAGTGGCTCGAGAATAAGTAAGTTATTATCCAAAGCCGAGTTTATAGTATTTTTAAGTATCGTTTTCCTTATTAGAAATATTATGCATTAAAACATACTATACAACAAAAAACTACTCTGCTATTCTCGCTCAGGCAGTTTACAGCCACGGCCGCCATGGACATGCCCAGCACGCCCAGCACACGCCGTGCAATGGCGGCAGCCGCCGCGTTTGTACGTAAAGTTCATTTTAAGGGCTGCTTATAGCGGTAACACATTATTACTCAAGAAACATTGCTCAAATAACAAATATCTACTGTACTATTTAGTTAACCATCGCCACTACCATCATTTCGAAAGTACGCATCCCTTCCTCGTGTAGCAGCGCGCCGCCAAGGTGACATTCTGGGGGCGTAAATGCACTCGCTCAAAATGACACTAAATTTACCAGTGTATCCGGGGTATAACATGTAGCTCCCCTTTATTATAACTTTTTCTTGTAGTGTTTCCTTGTATATGCTTGAATATGATGTTTTCATATTCCCGGTTTTCAAGCAACGTATGCCATGTCATTGCGCTTTATTGAAATCTCACGCAAACGAGCATCACACTTTTAGAGCAAGAACACAACAATGCGTCCACCTGACAAGCCGCAGTAAGTTTCGTTACTGTTCATGCCGTCGTGAAGGAGCTTCGGGCGGGTATCTGCTGTTTCTCATTCGGAAATTTCTAAATTCAACACACGTCACTGGCATCCGTGTGCTCGTAGTATCTATGAGCACACGGACACGTGAAATCCCTGTCCACACTAGTTGTGGACATAGGCTTGACGGTCCATAACAACAAATCGCGCAGACACAGGGTCGCAAACGGCGTTGGATGTACCAAGAGACTCCAGCCAAAGCGTCTTTACTTGGTTACAACCTGGCGTTTCCAATTGAAGAGATATATTGAAACTGCAGCTTGCTGAGAGCACCGGCAACTATATTCTTGCACCACCTTATTACTAGGCGAGATTTGTTGACTCGGTAAAAAGGAATAAGGCACCGAAGCGTAGCTTCTAGCAGAAGAACAATGTCATATCGCGTGCAGTAGAATCAGAGTTTTATATTGTGGTGGTCTGCAAAACATCAGATATCACAGCGATTGCACCTGAATAGATTAAGCAACACGAGATTTTATTCAAGTGTTCACCCTCCTTAGCGATAGCATCCTCGTTTTTTTCCTTTGTCAGCAATAGAGAGCCGCTTATGGGTGCTTACAATGCCACATTTTACGTCCAAAGTAACATTTCTCTCGTGAAGACTCCGTCTGTACTCGCGAGCTAATATTCGGTATGATGCGAGATCTCAATAGACGGAATAGGTCAACTACTGAACTACTTTAACGAGCTAATAGGTTTAGATAAACTAATATTCCTTCAGTGACCCGATACTTCGACAATACTTCGACAAGCGCTCAAAGTGCGAATGGCCAGGTGCACCCATTTTTTAGCTCTTTCAGTGCAGCGCATCCTGACGCTTCGCTGACGTCAATACTCGTGTGCTCTTGCGCCTTGACGTCAAAACACTTGTGATCTCACGCACTGAAGAAGAAGGGTGGAGTTTCGGACATCGTTTACTAGTTCATAGTTGACGTTAAGACAGTACGATGATTACCTAGCAATTTAAAAATATTAAACTTGCTAACATGGCTTAAAAGCAATTAGGCATGATTAACTTTAAATGCGAGAAATCATAATCGATTTTCGAAAACTGTTATTCTCGTATGCATGTCACCTAGTCCATTGAAAAATCACGCTGTATGAACACAACTGCTTCATGAGAAGAGTGCACGCGTCCAACTGCGCATATATTCTGTCAGCAGGACACTATAGGGAACCCAAGCTCAAGTTTGCGGCGCGACGACAGCGCCGCGCCAGCCGCGCTGCGGCTCTGTCGGAAAGCTCTGAACCTTAGGCGCGGCCGACTCAGCCCCTTTCAAAGTAGCGGTAGCGCACGTGCGCACGCGTTCTTCTCTCGGTGCGGGTAACTGGGGGGCCGTCAGCTGGGTACGTTGAACCGAGAGGCTTGCTGTGCGAAGATGCGCATTTCCGCGATGGCAGAAGCGACCCCGCGGAAGCACAAGCGAGGTCCGAAGTATTGCGGTTTAGTGGCCAGCCACAACAGTGCAGACAACACCATGGCACACGATTCACGTGTTAAACTGTATCGGTTCCCGGGCGTGTCGCACGAGAAATAAAGGCGGCAAGCGTGGATAGCTGACAGCGCTGTCTTGCCTTCTACTTTGGCTGTCTGAGTTCATCGCTTTCATTCGTTCCGACTAGCTGAATCGGTAAGTAACGCGGCGCATGCACGCAGCGACTACAGTAATGATTACTCGCTGTCTTCTCGCATTGTTAAAGTCCAGTTACGGTTGTAGGTGAAGCAACTTTGTGTTTTGATTCCCCGTGCTCGTGAGACCTACCCGTCGTTGTTGAACGTTCACATTCGCGTCATACCGTTAGCGTTGCGCGGTTGGTTGAATTCAACTGAACTCGGCACATTGTCAGAAGTTCGGCGTCTGCATTTCACGCGTCGGGAGGGCTGCTTTATCACGCCGGAACGGACGTCTGTGCATTTTCAGCAAGCTTTGACATCGTTCTGCAGGTTTGCTTTGTTTTTGTCACTTTATTAGGGTGATATATATTTAAGCCGCTAAATATGACTGGCACTTAATACATGCTTTGCAATTGCAACCTTGAAGTAACCACCTTCTGATTTTGTGCGATTTTCTAGCCGCGTTCACGCAACAGGTTTTATACGCCTGTCAAGTCGATATCATAAAAAGGGACTGCAAGCATGACGCGAGAGCCGAAAAAACGAGGCGAGCAGTTCATCTTGCTTCACAGTGGTTAAAGCTCAGCTAGCTGCCTCGCGTCTTAATCGGCGGGTGAATCTCCAGCGGCACGGAGGACTTGACTCTAACCTTCTCAGGAAGCAGTGCCATGGCCGTATAATCTTTATTTCGCACGCCGCAAACGTTTGTTCACGAAAGTACACGGCTGCTACTGTAAGCATGCCATATCAAAACAATAATCATATGATTTGTAGTCCACGCCGCAGAACATCGATAGCGTGTAGGGCTTCATTTCGGAGTGCATGTGGACCATTATTCATCTTTAACATGACAGAATGAGACTTACCTCGAGGTATACGTCCTACACGGTGTAATCGCGACTTGGGAAATGCATTTCGCTTTGAGTCGGGCGTCGTTGTCGTCGATCGTCTGCTCTTCACCGTTAACGTGATTGGCGAGCCTTTCTCATTTTATCAAGTTCGCTTTTCGGAAGTGCCACTCAAGCTTGAAAATCCTTTTGAAGCCGTACTGCAAGCGGTACATTGTGAGGCGCCGCAAGTGCACCGCGAGAGCTCTGCAGGTGCACAGAAGCGAGCAGCAACGCGGGGAGAGAAGGGAAAACGCGCGCTGCTTACACCCCAGTTTCTCTTTTTCTGCCAGAGATGGCGCTGCCTGTCAAGAGCAGCAGCGCCGCTAAGCGTTCCTTGGGAAGCCTATTATGAACACGTTAGGAATTTGCTGCGGGGTCGAACATCGTTATGCCTTAGATAGGCGACCAGCGAATCTGAAGTGCCATCTCCATGCGTCATAGCACACTCATGGCCAGGAATTGCGGACATTGACGTAGTTGAGGAAGCTGCCACCAGATGTCACTACAGAAGCTTAAATTGCGCGCTCGCTGCCCGCACCAGGGGCGAGGCGGGCTCATTGAGGCAATGAAGCACCCTCTTAGTCTCGCTGTCCCATACACGCTCCCGAGCATTGTATTCAAAAACTTTGTCAGCACCGCGAGCTGTTCCGACGCACCACGATACAATGTAGGAGCAGATGTGGGCTTTGGAAACAACAAGAGCAAGGCCGACAAAAACGATCGAAGAAGTTACATGGCTTTAGCTAGACAATAAAGCAGCATATCCATTCAAAGAGCGCTTCGCAGCCAATCCACAATAGGGAGTCCTTTTTGAAGCCTCTTCTCTGGGCAGTGCAGCCGAAGTTGAAAAAGGCCAAAATGGGTGTAAATTGAGGCAGCTCTCATAGGCTGTGTGGTACAATATTCAAATGGATTGGGAAGGTAGGCGCTTTGTGGTACATTATTAGGACTACGCCCAAAATCTTCTAGTGGTCGCCTAGTTTTTTTGTGTGGTTCCCCATTGTTAAGATATGGCGCGACATGCAGATGTCGCGAAATAATGGGGGTGTTCCGATTGTGAGGTAACATCCTTTTATGGGTAAAACTGTGAGGTAGAGTACATGCATGGGTAAAACAGCGGGGAATCTATAAATATGAAAAACAATAGTCATATCTCCACATATTTGTTCTGTGGCGGGCATTTGCGTTTTCTTCAAAGCAGAGAATGACACAAATGCTGTCAGCCTTTGCGTAATGCTGTATAGTGCTACATAATATATCCAAGACTAGATAATTATAATAAATGGCGTACGCTTCCCTAAAAGTCACGCTGGGAATAAATACCGACAAAAAGACAAAACTGAAGTAATAGCATTGTGGAGTGCGACTTCATCTGCGTGCCTACACTGCACATGCTTTCTTTCTAAATGCAGAAACTAATTGCTCCAAATGCACAAGTATTGCGAAAATCTTCTTGTCCTTTATCGTACGATATTACTCAATTCACTCTAAAGAGCATCTTGTGATTGAGACTATAGTATACTCAGAAGGGGTTTTCAGAGACCGTACTGAAATGCGTTTGCCATGAGTGGTCAGATAATCAATTCCTTCAGATGAAATCTAGATGCACAGCTTTACTTTCGCTTCGTCATTATTGACGATTTCTTCAGTTGATAGATAATCTATTATTGAAGCTGCCACCCATTTTATAGCTCTCTTTATGAGATGGTGACGAAAAAATACTATTACACTTACTGCGAAATAGAATACTTTAAACAGATACTTTTATCCACGTTGAGGGGCGAATTGGCCGAGATTATAGGCGATGCGCAAAGCGCCGACGACGCCATCTGCCGCCACAGCTCGGAAGCGCTGACGGGTCCCGGCGAGCAGTGTT
The DNA here is from genome assembly GCF_013339695.2 of Rhipicephalus sanguineus. Lineage (NCBI taxonomy): Eukaryota > Metazoa > Arthropoda > Arachnida > Ixodida > Ixodidae > Rhipicephalus > Rhipicephalus sanguineus. The sequence goes on along the minus strand of NC_051183.1, from coordinate 68,974,232 downwards.
CCCGCGAGCGTCTACGCGAGTGCACAGATGGATGTGTTTTCATCGTGATTTAACGACTCTGTCGGGCCTCAGCAATGTCGAAGAATAACTGCTGCGTTGTCGGCTGCTCAAACACACACAAAAATCGCAGGAACGCACTTCTACAGGTTTCCTGTGCTATTTCATGAGCGAGAGCGACGGCGGCGGTGGATTGCGGCTGTACGACGTAGAAAGTAAGCAATCGCGCTATGTTTACGGCAGTGTTAGAACGATTACCGTGTTTTTATTTCTCAATTTATGTCACTACGTATTCAGCGAACGCTACTACGTTTACACTTGGTCGCCTCGCCTGGCTTGTAGACGCTACAGTGCACATGAGGTTGTTATTAGTGATAATAGACGCGATGCCTAGGCTCTCTTGAAAAACGAATGGCGCGAAGCGCAATGCCAGAGGATGTGGGGAACGTGACGGCTCCTTTACAAAAGCGCCGTGGAATCACACGTGTGCTGGACGAAATCGGCTGCATTCTACCTATTGATGGCACTGGAATGCCCACACCGGTGCAGAATGTTTGCTGTGCACTTCTGGACGATGATGACAAGTGTAGCGTTTAATTTTTCACAAGTTTATTGGGCTGGTTTCAACGTTTTACCAACGCTGACCCTTCGCGTCGCCGCACATGTGAAATCTATACGCCGGTGCGACAGCGCTCCCTCAAAATCTACTATATAAACACATGGCACGTAAACGAAGCTACTGTGTCGAGAAAAAAACGTTGGTTCACGCGTCAACGCATGCAGGCATTATTGATCGCGACGTTATAACGAAGGCGGTGTACTTACGATGAGCTCCACTTCGTAGGGAAGCTTGTTGACGCTTGTCTGTGGCAAACACTTGGCGCGTATGGTGACGTACATTGCCGTCCCACGCAGCTGTGATATTGGACACATGTCCACTATTATAAAGTGCGGCTCCTTTGCGCACACTATCGCCGCAAAAGTAATTATCTGGGACGCGCACAAGCGGCAAATCGCACGCGCGCAAATGAAGCGTCTGCTATGCGATCCACCAGCGGTTCCAACGGCCGCCGCTACGCGGCTTTCAGTGGCGCCCCTCTATGCGCTGCGCATCGCGGATAGTACACGCGAAAGGAATGATACACAAGAGCGATCGTCGGTGGCTGCACTTTTCCTGGTAATATTGGTAAAATTTTTAATTTGCAGAATTACTTCTTTAAACACCGACTGATCCACTGAGACTTGTCCATTAGACATATCGCTTGCAATAACTCCTCCTGTTATTGTAACACATATACACTGTGTTGCGCCTCCATCTTTCGTCTCCCTTTACCACGCCCTCTGAAAATTTTATGTAAATTCTGGTGTGTTTCACAACTGTTGATCGTGAATCAAAAGCAGCGGACACGAAAGTGCAGATTTGCGCTGAATCTGTTGAAATCGTTTTACTCGTCGACGATATCAAGCTACAAAATAATGAAGTAATAGATACGAAGTAATGAAGTAATACGCATAGCATTTGGGTAGACTGCTTTAACTGTTGATAACCAAGAGTAACGTGCAGTCGCCATCAATAGCCAACAGTTCAACAACAGCCGGCACTGATACTATACGAGTTAATACGGTCATTAGAACGGAAACAGAACATATTTTACAAAATATCTATATTCTACTGAATGTTCGTTATTAGAGTGCGTTGGGATAATTGTTAGTCAAGATTTATATCTCGACGTTTTTCCCCACATTCAGCTTCGAAAATGTTTTCTTCTTGATGCTCACATAAAAACGGCTTCTAAATCCCAACTCCATTCATCGCAGTAGGTGTGCAGGACCATTTTCCCATTCAAGTTGGCTGAGAATGATTTTTTGCGCGCTAACATAACTCTATGCTTCGTCGACAGTCTCACATGCGCTGATATCGGGAATCAGCAACCGCTTCTGGTCAAGGCATATTTCTTGCACCGCGACTGCTGCTCTTTCTTGGCAAGTACATCGTATTACGAAAAACTTTATTGAGTTGTTCGTGTATGAGACCACGTGCACTCCCGAAGCAATTTCACCTACTCTCCCTTGTTTGTTTCTTGTGGCTCGCATGTGCTTCTTCGGGCGATATTGCTTCGGAACAGCTTTGCTGGTGCCTCGTCCAACAAGCAGGTTATTTCGCCTCCTCGCATCATCTGAGAGCGCTGTAAAAGTCGTATCAAATATCAGTGCCAGATAAAGTAAATGTCCCGTAAATGCCTGGTATATAAAGGTATGTAGCAGGATGATGTTTTGTTTAGCATCTAAATAGAGTGCCTTTTCGCAGAGTCACGTATATGAATATTAATTTGCTCAAATTGCATTCAAGAATGGTCAATGCTTCTATATATATCATGGTAGTTTAAAGCTTTGGTTGCAAAGGGCGAAGTGACATTATCTCCAGAACCAACAACGTCATCGTTTCGCTTTAATAAGTTCATATAGGCATGCTGAGAAGGCATAATTATACTGTCTATAGCGGTCTATATTATACTAGCATAATATATTATACTAGCATAGTATAGCATAATTATACTGTCTATAGGCATAACTATAGCGGTCTTAATATATGCTGTAGGTGCAACAGCGTACATGCGCATTATTTTCGCAGTTTCATCGTTTCTTATTGCATTCAATACATGCGACCAGCTTTCAGGACACGTTTACCATTAATACAAAGAGATGAACAGCGAAATAAATAGGAAAGGAAACGTAATGGGTGCTACCAAAGAACTTCAACTAGTGTGTGGTCAAAGCACTGTAATGTTGTCTGATGAACAGTATCTACGAAACCTAAAGCCTTCTGTGAGCTATCGATGTAGCTACCTTTTGAAAGGCGTGTCGTATAGTCATTCAAGGCAACGCCTCTTTTATAAAAACAATGCCCGTCCAAAGAGCCTTTCCGGTTCAATCACACTTTTTCCTGTCATCCTTTTTCCATTTGCCAGTGCTTGCCGCTTGTGGCGCTGCGGGCTGACACTAGCGTGAAGGGTCGCGTACCCTCTGTACTGGCGGTGCGCAGGCTCGCGGTACTCAATCGTGGGAGATATATACGCAGCCAAATTTTCATTCGCTGGTGTTTACGTACACAGGAAAATGTCGTGACGTGTGATTTGGTTCAGTTTTCTGTACGGAACGCGTTGATACTTAGGCACTGTTGCGTGCCTATGTGCATACCAAGTGCAAGAAACCAGGACGCCGGAGTATCATTCCACGAGATTCCTGCCGACCTCGAGTAGCGCGAACGATAGCTAATGGTTGCCTGGTGAAAGAAATGTGAGCCGAACACAGCATCGAATCACTCTGTCGTTTGCAGTAAGCATTTATTTGCTGCTGTCCTCAGAGACAAAATTCGACAGCAAGGTAGCGGTGCCCAGCGCGTTCTCAGGCTACTCCTCGTATGAAGCCTGCACTTGCCAAGGTACGCTGCGATCTAAGTATACAAAAGTGCGCTATGCAGCTTCAACGCGCCCAGAGGAAGGCCAGCAAAACGTAGAAAGTAGTAACGGCTGCGAGCATCGACAACAATGCCTTGGCGTCCCGTCAGTACTTGTGCGACCAGCATTTACGCCAACAGGCCAACATGTTCAAACGCAGCTTTTTGAAAAAAATACCTTAGGCATTGCTTTGAGTGACACAGTATGCGCTGTTTCCTAGCCAGTGCGTGCTGAAGTATTAAGTTGCAGAACAGCGATGTTTCCATCCAAAGAGTTGGTGCCCTTCAGGCGGTTCGTCGGCATCATGCTGTTTCACAGGAAGTATATATTTACAAACCGCTAGAAACCAATGGGGAAAGGAACGGTTGACGTACTTTTGTACGTCCCCCATTTTGGTGAGCAAGAACAAAGAGCCAGGCCAACGCGAGGTACTCCTTGAAATCCAGTGCCACAATTTTATCAAGTCACTGCTGAATAACCATGATTTTAATATTGCAGACAGTAATTCAGTTGATATTTTGCATGCAAAGAAGCGCTTCTCGCGAAAGCTGCTAATATGTAGCATGACAAACGGATCGTTGCATTGTTGACAAGCTTAGATAAGCACTGCGAATCAACGTTCCATTGTCAAACGTTGCATGTGGACGTGGTTAACTTGTAACAAAATATGAGTCACGAGAACAAAGTCTCGAAGTGGGTGCGGCAACCAAGTCACGCAATCATATCGCTTGTGTCAGATGAAATACTGGCGATATAAGCATTAAACAGTGCTTCGCTGGCATATTCGACAAACCAAAAAAGAAGCGCGCAAGTTTTCCTTCAGCAGGAGTATTTATCATTAGCTAGTCCTTTCTTTTTCACTTTCTTCATTGTATGTACATCACAACGATATGCTTACTGAAATATTTTCATATGTGCTAGATTTATTGCTACATACGCGCCAAATCTCTTTCAAGAACCTCCCCTTAGACCCAGACGAGGGCTGCACAATGGGTTGTCGCTATTTCTTTACACCTTTGCGTATACCGAGATAGCCAATGAGCGTTACTGGGAAATCAGCAGTTGTTCCGTGTACGAATACAACCGATGAGCGAAGCCCCTTTATAAGTGGAACGTTTTGAAACTTCAATTATTGTAAATAGCAATGTTCAATTATTGTAAATACCAGGGCATATCATGCTGTAAATACTAACAAGCCGGGATCAGGAATCTAAGAGAAAACTACGAATTGCTAGCTGTGTTGCTTATGTAACGGCGGTGTGCTACTAGAAGCCTACGTTTGGTCATAGCCCATATACCGCCCACCTACGTCGCTACTGTTTCTTTGACCACCTGCGCCACCTCGAGCCATCGCTCTTGTAGCGGAAGCTGCTCAGCACCACCGCATTCTTTTCTATCCCGTCTGCAGCCGGCCGTCGACAGCTCGCCTACGCGCGGCGCCAGCGCCTCCTCCTCCGTGTTCGGGGAACAACGTGTTGTCGGGGCCGGCTCCGGGAATTAGCACCGGCGGCATGCTGCGTCTGCTCGCTCGGGGGCCCCCTTTTCCTCTTTCTTGTAGAAGAACGCGGGGGTGCCTCCTTCTCTCCCTCGTCGAGGGGAGCTCTCGTCACTCGCACGGAGTGGAAATAAACAGTCTTGCCCTGCAACTCCAAACCAGCTTCACGTCTCCTTTCTCGCTGCCTCCGGCGGCCGACATTCCCGGCCGCTACAAAATTGGTGACCCGAACGCTTCAACGAACACGCCGCGATGAGCTCCGACGACAACGCTGCTGCCTCCACGCCTGCGGTCATCGCCACAGAACTGAAGCTACCAAATTTTTGGCCGAAAAATCCAAGAGTTTGGTTCAGCCAAGTGGAGGCCCGTTTTCAGCTCCGGCATATCACCTCGCAGTCGACAAAATATCTTCACGTCGTCGCAGCCCTGCCCCCCGAAATCGCCGACGCTATCGACGACATTTTGGTTTCACCCCCCGCGCAAGAACAATATGACACCCTCAAAAAGACGGTGCTGGACCGCCTCGAGGCGCCTGAAGAAAGCAGACTGCAGCAGCTCTTGTGTCGCGAAGAGCTGGGCGACCTTCCCAACTGCTGCACCGTATGCGGCAACTACTCGGTGTGCACGCGCGTCAGGACGGCCAGCTCCCACTTCTTCGTGAACTTTTCCTGCAACGGCTCCCCCAGTCGGTGCGCGTGGTTCTCGCGGGTTCAAATGAGACGTCCCTTGATCAACTAGCGCAACTTGCCGATCGCATCACGGAATACTCAACTCCAACCTTTGCGCCCATAGCTGCTGCAAGAACACATGAGCAACCAGATCGACTGTCGCGCCTTGAGGAGAAACTGCAACACCTTACCGAGACCATGCAGAAACTTGTGCTATCTGGCGCTCCCCAACAGGACGAGCAACGACGCAACCGATCCCCTTCAAGACACCCAAGCTCTTCCCAGAGAAGCCATGCACGAGATACACAGGACGGAGTTTGCTGGTACCACCGTCGTTTCGGCACGGGTGCTAGCCGCTGCACTCCACCTTGCTCGTTTCCGGGAAACGCTCCGGCCAGTCGTTAACGGCGGCTTACGACATCTGCCCTCCACCCAGCCGCCTGTTTTTCGTAGTCGACCGCGTAAGCAACTCGCGCCTGCTAGTCGACACGGGAGCCGAAATCTCTATTGTCCCGGCAACCCCCGAGGATCGCCGACGTAGCAAGAACACATCCTCGCTGCAGGCAGTGAACAACACTGCCATCGCTACGTACGGCTTCCGCTCGCTGACAATAGACGTCGGACTCAGGCGCCTGTTTCGCTGGGTCTTCGTGGTGGCGGATGTTAATTTCGCCATACTCGGAGCAGATTTTCTCAGCCACTTCAACCTGGATGTGAGCGTACGTGACCGTTGCCTCAAGGATAACAACACATCCCTCAAAGTACGTGGTTTGGAGTCAAACATTTGCTCATCTGGCATCTGCGCCTTCCAGCCAGTATCAGCCTACCACCACGTCCTGGCCGAATTCCCCTCGCTCACCAAGCCCCGCAACACGGAACAGCCGGTGAAACATAACGTGACTCACCACATCGTCACCACCGGGCCGCCAGTCACCGCCCGGCCACGACGGCTGTCCAGCAAAAGGCTTCAAGCTGCACGCAGGGAGTTCGAGCACATGCTGCAGCTGGGAATTGTTCGCCCTTCGTCTAGCAACCATTCATCGCCGCTACACATGGTGCCTAAGGACGACGATTGGCGCCCGTGTGGTGATTACAGAGCCTTGAACGCATCGACAACGCCGGACCAGTATCCTCTGCCACACATTCACGATTTCAGCGCGCGGCTGGCAGGTACGAAAATATACAGCAAGATCGACCTTGTAGCGGCATACCACCAAATCCCCGTCGAACCGCAGGACATACCAAAAACAGCCACACCAACTCCGTTCGGCCTGTTTGAGTTTGTCCGCATGCCCTACGGCTTGAAAAATGCCGCACAGACCTTTCAAAGGTTCATGGATGAAGTCACCCGGGGTCTTCCTTTCATCTTTGTCTACCTGGATGACATTTTGGTGGCCAGCAGAACGCCTGCGGAGCACGAAGAGCACCTCCGCAGCTCTTTCAGCGTTTGGATGAGCACGGTCTGGTGTTGAAACCTCAAAGTGCGTGTTTGGAGTAGAGGCGCTCAACTTCCTCGGCCACCACATCACTGCTGAGGGCATTATGCCATTGGAATCGAGGGTGGAATCCGTCAAGAAGTTTCCAGCTCCAACGTCCTTTTCGCAAGCTGAGGGAGTTCCTCGGCTCTTAAACTTCCACCGGCGCTTCATTCCGTCTTGTGCTCGAGTGCTCCAGCCATTGACCGACCTGCTGCGCCGAGACGACCAAAAGGCACCAGAATTTTGTTGGTCTGACGAACACCAGAACGCTTTCCAGAAAGCTAAGGACGAGCTAGCCGCGGCTACCCTCCTCATTCATCCACGGCCTGAAGCTCCTACACGCCTCATGGTGGACGCTTCCTCCACATCGGTCGGAGCAGTGCTGCAGCAACAGGAGGGCGCCCAGTGGAAGCCACTGGGCTTCTTTTCGAAACGTCTGAAGCCTGCAGAAGCACGGTACAGCACTTTTGGAAGGGAGATGCTCGCAATCTATTGTTCCATTAAGCATTTCCGCTACTTCCTCGAAGGCCGCGAGTTCTACATCTTGACAGACCACAAGCCCCTCACCTACATATTCAAAAACAACAGTTCCTCCTACTCAGAACGAGAGATCCGCCAGCTCTCATTCATCTCCGAGTTTTCTACAGACATCCGCCACGTTCCCGGGGTCGAAAACGAAGCAGCTGACGCCTTGTCTCGCGTCAACGCTTCCGGCACAGAAGTCCTGGACTTCGAAGCTATGGCCGCAGCTCAGCGGGACGACCCCGAGTTGACAAGACTGAAGGGAGGGGGATCTTCACTCGTGCTCTCGGAGGTTGCACTTCCCTACGTGCAGAGCACGATAACCTGCGATACCTCCCAGGCAGCACCACGACCCTTTCGTCCCACTGAACTTTCGCCGAGTGGTATTCAACACTTTCCACTCCATCAGCCACCCAGGTGTCCGCGCCACCCAGCGGCTGATAACGCAACGCTTCGTTTGGCCCGGAGTCAACGCGGACGTGCGACGATGGGCTCGGACATGTGAAACGTGTCAGCAAGTGAAAGTGACTCGCCACAATCGGGCTGCACTACAGGAATTTCGGACTCCTGAGTCGCGGTTTGACCACGTTCACCTCGACCTCGTGGGACCACTACCGCCCTGCCAAGGATTTAGGTACCTGCTCACATGCATCGACAGGTACAGCCGGTGGCCCGAAGCTATACCAATTGCGGACATATCAGCTGAGACCGTCGCGCAGGCCTTCATTCAAACATGGGTGTCCCGCTTTGGCTGCCCCGCCCGCATAACAACTGACCGGGGACGGCAATTCCAGAGCAACCTCTTTTCCGCACTTTCAACGCTCCTCGGCACGAAGCTGCAGCATACAACCGCCTACCACCCCGCCAGCAACGGAATGGTTGAGCGCTTACACCGGCAACTCAAAGCCGCACTGGCAGCGAAACTCGACCGCCAGCACTGGGTGGAGAAGCTCCCGCTCGTTCTTCTTGGCCTACGCTCAACGGTGAAGGAAGACCTCGGCTTCAGCGCAGCGGAAATGGTCTACGGCTCAACAGTGCGCCTCCCGGGAGAATTCTTCTCCGACCAGACACCTTCCGCCCCAACAGCCTCCGATCACATCGAGAAGCTGCGCGCATGGCTCGCGCAACTCAGGCCAACAGCACCTCGCATCGCCCGCAACAGGAAAGTTTTCACTTTTCCTGACATGGACTCTGCTACCCATGTGTTCGTGCGACACGACGCAACGAAGCCGCCCCTTACTCCGCCGTACGATGGCCCATTCAAAGTTTTGGGACGTACTAACAAAACCATCGCAATCGACGTGCGGGGAAACGAGAAGTCGTCGCCGTTGACCGCGCCAAGCCTGCTCAATATGAGGTTTCCATTCAAGCAGCCTCTCACGTACGATTTCAGTGCTAACCATTGGACTGTGACCTTTCACTATTCAGCCCGTAACTGCTGTCCTTCTTTAAAAGCTCCGCAGTCTAGGGGGGAGCCTTTGTAGCGGAAAGCTGCTCAGCACCACCGCATTCTTTTCTATCCCGTCTGCAGCCGGCCGTCGACAGCTCGCCTACGCGCGGCGCCAGCGCCTCCTCCTCCGTGTTCGGGGAACAACGTGTTGTCGGGGCCGGCTCCGGGAATTAGCACCGGCGGCATGCTGCGTCTGCTCGCTCGGGGGCCCCCCTTTCCCCTTTTCCTCTTTCTTGTAGAAGAACGCGGGGTGCCTCCTTCTCTCCCTCGTCGAGGGGAGCTCTCGTCACTCGCACGGAGTGGAAATAAGCAGTCTTGCCCTGCAACTCCAAACCAGCTTCACGTCTCCTTTCTCGCTGCCTCCGGCGGCCGACATTCCCGGCCGCTACACTCTATCCGGCTTTCTTAAGCGGTTAACACGTAGGTCATGCTGCAAATGCTAGCTCCGGACGGCTTAATTTCTTGTAAAGCACTCGTGCCTGCTGACGTAGCTTCAGTTGACATTTGTACGCCCTGCGAAATTCTAAATGAGGCTGTCTTGTGAGATTCAAGTATTATAGTTACACAATCATTTAGCCGATTATACTGTACCGCGATGAATGCCTTCGTTTAACCGCCGCGGGTAGTGAACTATTCATGAAACGAGAAAACGGAGTTTTTCCCGTTTCATGAATAGTTCTATAGCTTTTGCTATAGAAGTGCACCGGCAGAACTTGAGAAAATCATCTATCTATCTATCTATCTATCTATCTATCTATATCTATCTATCTATCTATCTATCTAATCTATCTATTCTATCTATCTATCTATCTATCTGTCTATCTATCTGTCTATCTGTCTGTCTGTCTGTCTGTCTGTCTGTCTGTCTATCTATCTATCTATCTATCTATCTATCTATCTATCTATCTATCTATCTATCTATCTATCTATCTATCTATCTATCTATCTATCTATCTATCTATCTATCTATCTATCTATCTATCTATCTATCTATCTATCTATCTATCTATCTATCTATCTATCTATCTATCTATCTATCTATCTATAAACATTTTTCGTCGCTTTCCTGCACCATGGCTGGTGATCTGCAGGGCCAATTTGTGCCACATATTGTGAATGCGTGACTGGATAGGCGGCAGGAACTGAAAGGAATTAACAGACATATCGTCTCTCACTGTCTTATAAGTTTCTTTCCGTTCCTACTGTCTATTCGCCCATACATTTACAATGTGTAGACAGAACTCGATAGCACAGCCATGCCAATCGAGTGGAGTCGACCACGTGACTCCACGTTGTCGAAAGGCATCGCGCTCAGGCCTGACACGCTTTTCATTTAAACTGTTGAAGTGCATATACTCACCATGCGGTTCAATGACGAGATGCAGAAGATGTTCCTGTGATGCGGCACAAACCACTTGCTATGGTCCAGGCTGGTCTGAAAGCACTCGTGCCGGCGTGAAGATTTAATTTCTGTTGCTAGGACATCGGTGACACTGTACTCCCTCGTGCAGTACGCTTCTTGCGCTCCGCCGGCACCGTTTCTCCAAGATTGTACTGTGATGTTGTCGCCGATTTCATGCCTCATGTCCTGTACGTATATATCTGTAGTGAGTTTAGTTCCGAAGAGAACATGTCTGTTATTTGATTTCCAATAAACGTTTATTGTGGTCATTACTTCGTTTCATACTCGACAGTAGTAATGTACTGCACAAAGCCCTAAAAGTAAAGCGATCCTGATGCAAGACTTAGGGCTGTCAGAATCGCACTCTCACTGAGTGGGTTGGTTAACTTGTGATTAACTGTCGTATTTATGCGTACCCCCCTCCACCCTAAACCTTTTTGCATCTAAGGTGGTTTTGCACTGCCTCTATTATCGGAAGTATTGCAAGCTTTCTGCACCTTAGCTCGTAGACCGAGTATTGAAATCGAAGGTTTCCTTGCGATTAATTGGCAGGGTGGAAAGGGGGCTTCGGGATTGAATCCCGGCCGCGGCGGCTTCACTTTCGATGGAGGCGAAAATGTTTGAGGCCCGTGTACTTAGATTTGGGCGCACGTTAAAGAACCCAGGTGGTCGAACTTTCCGGAGCCCTCCACTACAGCGTCCCTCATAATCATATCATGGATTTGAGACGTTAAACCCTAGATAACATTATTATTAAGGGGGGTTTTTGCGTGTTGCGTGCTAATTCGATGACGCCAATTTGTGAAACTGCAAGGAACCGCCGCAGAACCGGCATTAAGAAGCTAAGTGCATACAATTATTTTCCTCTGCACCTGGTTGCAGGGCCTGTATATTAGTATATGTGTTTCTTTGTATTTTTTCGCAACACTTAATAGTTCTTTAATTATGTTGCTTTCATTCCCCACGCAATACACCTGGATTGTGCAGCTTTACTAGACGTGTAGCTTGCAACGTGGCCAGAACACTGACCTAAAATGACGCTAAAACTCAGCTCACTCTCATTGATTCCATAGTACTTAACTCTAGAAACAATATTTCTTGCGATTAAAACAACTTGAAGGAAACAGAACGCCCTTTGACCTAACCAGAACGCGCAAAAATGAGGGTGTAAGGTTGTTTTGCTCCCCAAAATAGCCTTTTCGTTTGCCTAAGTGTTAATGTTTTACATAATACACCTTTAAGAGCAAAGAGTGTTATGGGCTATTCAAAACCTATGGCCATACGACAGAGTGTCAGGTGATGATTGCAAGTCACAAAATAAAAACATCAAGCTGTAGGAAGTGCGCAGCAGTGAATCGCCTGCTGTTGGGCGACGCTGGCGTTCAAGGCAAGCAAGCGCTTGCGTTCCAAAACGTGCAATCTGCTCGGTGTCCATGGCGGGAAAGGAAACTTTCACTTGTGATACAGTGGCCCCTGCTCCTCCTCCTCCTTTCTCGCCTCCTTACTGTACTATACTACACGCGGCTATGCTACGCTTACCCTCCCCCTCCTTACACTCCCCTTCCCACGCCTTCCTACACATGGCTGTGCTGTACTATACATGACTATGCCATGGTTTACCCTCTCACCTCCTCCTTCTGCTCTTCTGCTATATTTTACCCTCTACCCTCCATTTTCTTTACCTCGCCCTCACTTCCCTTTCCCGCCCGCTTGCTATAATATTATACATGGCTATGCTACAAGTGGTTCTGCCTGCATGACGCCAATCAACGACATGAGATGGCAGCAGATGACATGAGAGGAAACGACATTCTGGGCCCCGAAAGGTCTCCGCACTTAGCAGCGTAGAATATTAGGGGGTTTTAGATTTATAAATCTGTCTGTTTTAGGACTATCTAAAAACACACCCTACATTCTTGCGTGTTCTGTGATTGCCTATTGTTTAATTATGCAGAACAGAAATATATCCGCAGCCTCAGATAGCATGGCTATATATGCTTGATTGTCAGTGTAAGGCTGTGTAGCACGAGCGCTCTGCGCATTTGGTGTTTAACACTGTCATGCCGTGTGGATAGATGGGCGCGTATGTGTGACTTCTATGCTGATGTAGGAGTATGTTGCCCGACTGGTAGCTTTGTTTTTCACTATTTTCCAGTCATTAGGGTATTTTGTCGATTGACAACCCCCCATGATATGGATATTTCAATGCGTGTAAGTTCTATTCCTAGGGTGTAACGGCACAGTTGCAGACACGATAAAACCCCCTTAAAGGGGCCATGACACGGTCGCCCAAAGATTTGTGGTTTTCAGCGAAAACTAGAAGTAGAGGGTCTATTATGCCTATACAGATTCAAAAGTGGGCCCTAAAAGAGTATTTCAGTGCAAAACAAGCCCTAGAAGTCCCCGGCTGTACACCCCGCCCACCGCCGGCGACCGCCATTCTGCCATGGCGCGTGTGACGTCATGTGCAGCACGGAAAGGAGCCGTCGCCTTCTACCAAAGTTTCAGCCGCTGCAAATCGTTCAGTTTCAGTGCCAAGCTGAAGAAAGCTAAAATATCTCGATGTCACGTGTAGCTGACCACGGAACAATATATGTAAACTCGACTTGCTGCGCAACCAGCAGGAAAGAAGACGGAAGACAGGAAGGAGCGCAGTAGTGCTGCAACTGCACTCTTTCCTGTCTCCCTCCTTCTTTCCTGCTGGTTGCGCAGCAAGTCGAGTTACCAAATATGAACCAACTAGTCTACGAAGAAGTATTGGAACAATATCGTTCGCCGCAATGCGGACGCTTGCACAGCTAGCTGCTTGTTACGTCACGGCTCGCCAGTGCACCAGTGTTGCCTGACTCTCGGGCCGCTGGCGTGTTTATAAAAATATTTGATTATAAATTAAGTGCTCGACGAAATGGAATAAAATTTCGCCAGCTTATTTGGGAATACACAAGGATTAATCCGCATAACACAGATTACGATCGAAAATTGGCTGTCGTGGCCCCTTTAAGGAATAAACTGAATCTCAGGATAGAACATTCAATATTTTCTTCAAACATTGTGAGCACTTGCATAGCCCCACTGTTGGACGGGAACAAGAGCAATGACAGTAAAAAAAAGGCGGTTTGTCAGAGCATTGCTATGGATCTTATACCTCGTGTCCAAGTGGGTGACTTTGCGATGCTCAAGACAGCCTGTAGACCTCTGGTACGGAAGTGGTCGACCTTCAGTTCTCTGGTTGGGTAATGGTATCTCTTGGTCAGTAGAACCCAAAGTATAGGATAGCGTTGAGCCCATGCCGAAGGCCTCGACATGTAGACGTTAGCCTCTTGGATGGTAAGATGATGGGCTACGACCCGAACATGTGGAAATCAAAATATGAGCAATAACAAAATTTTGTAGTTTTATTAAAATTATCCTACGGAGCGCGGGACAACTTTCAAACTCGGCGAGTTTTGGTGTGCCTAATTGAGAGCGCGATCGGTGTAAACACAATGTCTGATTTCAAGAAGGCAAGGGTGCAAACATATGTCGAACAAAATCTTGTTTGAAATGGTGAATCCGGCAGCTGCACACTGTTTCATACCAGCTCTGTGTCTTTTGAATACGCAACATTTTTATAACTTGCTTGTTATAAACAGCACAATGAAAGTTGTGAAGATAAACTACTCCGTGAAGTGGATATTGCTCGCGCGGGAAATTCAAAACGCAAGCAGCTTCTTGGCAAAATATATTCAGTTGGTTTACGGAATGAACCGCAATTTATGAAGTGTATCGCGTGTATACGCAAAGCATATTCATTATGAAGGAAATTTCAGGATGATAGCCGTTCCGAAATATTGATTCTCAAAGTGTGCGCTCAAATGCGTGAAATGGGAAGGCGTTCTATTTGATTTCATCCTTTTAAACGCAAAACGGCGCCTTGGTGGAAAAAATAGCCTGAAAAAAAGCTAGTACATTTTTACCTCAAATTTGATGGCGCGCATCTGAAGATCCACTCACCATTATGTTTCAGATGACATGAATATGCGTTGTCAACTTGCGGGATCTAATTTATTAGTTCCAATGCGCATCGTAAAAAGGAATAATCTGAATGCTAATTAGACAATTCAACTTCACTAATCTATTAGGCATTTCAACTTTTAGTGCATGTAATATCCACGTTGAGCAAGCGAACTTAAGGACTACAGTTAAAGTTGCCGCCACAGGTGATTTTTAAACCTTTGTCTGCCGGTTCTTGTCTCTTTTTTTCTTTTTGTGGCGCTGCTGTACACTCCATGCCGGGTTTTTTTTTTCTGCGCGCCATGCGGAAATTTTCTATTAGCAATGCCGTACGATGCTGTTAAGAATATGTAAACATTTTATACAGGATTATTTCATCAAAATAAAATATCACTCATTACAAGCAATGAAATTATTAACGAAAGAATAAATTTTAATAATTACCCATTAATTCACAGTCGCTGAGACAATGGTTATCCATTTTACTCGGACTCGGACTTTGTCAAGAGGTCCTGAATTGTTTCTTATTCAAATAGCGTGTGCACGTCGCACGCTCACTCGTCATGGCTGCGCTGCTGAGGCGCTGTCAAAGAGATGCTGATGTGCAAGCATGCGCTCCCACCGTTGTCACAAATTTCACCGCAAGTTTTATTCGTTTATATGTTCCCTCCGTAAACGGCGGGAAAAAAACCCGCTTTATTTTTTTTACGCGAATTGTCTCGCAAGTGGCCGGGAGTGATTTATTGGGGCCAAGTTGGTAAACTCGGGATTGACAGGGCTTATGCGTGTGTCGTCGTCCGAGTTATCTTGCGATCGACAGTGAAAGGAATAAAAATTCTCGTGAAAAAAGTTTGTGAACTTTAGCATAGTATGATGACCTAAGCCGCATTTTTTTTATTTTCCTCCTGCGAGCTACACCCTTTTGAAATGATAATTTATTCTTTTTTTTTCTGATATACTGGCGGCTGCCTTTTGGAAATCATGGCTCTAGTGAGTTTTATACCAGATATTAGGAATGCGCATTCTAAAAGTTCATGTCGGCAGCACTGATAACAAATGTAGCATTCAATAAATACTGAAGGAAGCAGACGTGACTAAATGATAAGAGAAAGCGTACACAAAGGAAAAGTACACAACTGTCGGTACTGCATAAACGTCGTGTTTTCACGAAACAGTAGATTTTTTGAAAATGTTACCACAGGGACAACAGCACCGAACAAACGCAGATGTGAAAAGAAAGATCTGTTTAAAGCTAGGAGCAAAGAAGCGAAAGAACAGTACACAATGAAGGAACTTCATTTTAAACCAAAGTAGGCTCCTTAATATTTTTTACGTGGTTAAATTAGTTATTATTCCGCGCTGTTCTTGACAAAATGACTTATCACCAACCCCCCCGAATGTGCTTCCATCCTAAAGAACAATTTCAACCCCTGCTTTTTTATAAGCGAAGCAATAATTCTGCTCGAAAAGTTATATTAAAAATTCTTAATCTTAAAAATGTTTCCTTTTTTTACCACTTCATGCTTTTTCTCCGATTCTTGGCATTTTGGTGGGAGTGAGCCAATGAGCTTATGATATACATCTACATGTATATGATAAACATGGCTCCCAGGGTAACTGAACGCATTATCAAATGAACATTAGGAAAGGAAACATGTGTTGTGAGATTATGCTCATCACACTGTGTGACGAACCCTAATGGGAGCAGACGCGTTTTGTCAAGTTGTGCAGCCCGTATGCGGGCTGCACAACTTGACATAACTGACTGACATAACCGCACAACTTGACATAACGGCTCAACTCGCATTTCTTGAGATAGGACCGGGTAAATTTGATTGAATTCAATACCTATCGTTTCGACAGTGTCAAGGGTCAGTGATAGGCATAGGAATATCTGGCCGTTGCTTCGTCCGCTCTGAGGGTATTGGTAGTCGAACCTTGCATCCATGATGAACCGGGGCACACTATGCTGGAGCCACACTACGCCTTTTCGTCGTCGGTCAGCGCTTGCTATCAGGACACCTGTGAAGAAATATAACGTATTGTCACGTGGTCGTGACGGCAAAGAAGGTATACCAGTCGTGCTGTTAAAGACGAAACTCTTTATTGGGCGTACTTGTGCCCAGGAAAGTAATAGTACAAGCACTAGACGCTGTTCTCTGATAGCGGCGATCACATCGTCGGTAATCGGTAATCTGCCCGTCTGCAAAATGCGCCTGCTTTTATCGATGCCTTTTCGAAACTTCAACCGTCATCGCAGGTGCTCGCGTTAGCTCTAGAATAAACTCGGTTACTCGTGTGCTGTGTGTAAACTTAACAGAACAATCGAAACAATCTCGCGAAGTTTCTAAACCCTAGGCGCCTCTTACGACAAGCGGTGTAACAGTTTTTATGGGTCAACGCGATCACTCAAAGCATGAAGCTGAAAGTGCGGTAGCCAATATTAACTGCTAAGCTGTTTAGCCAGCCGTTAAAACGTGCGAGTTTCAGGAAAAGGCAGCCGCGCCGCAGCCATGGCAACCAGCGACGCCGCAGCTGCTAGAACGCCTGGCATAACCTCGTGAGACCTTGCCAAGCCACGCATGCGCAGGAGGGGACAACGACGCAGCAGCTATCGGTAAGCTACGCCAAGCGACGAAGACGCCCCGCGCAACCGAGTACCTCCGCTCGATCAGATACCGCCCGACGTACTTCCGAAGAAGCAGCAGTGCATCGTGGAGTGAGGCTTGTCGTTGTACGTGAACGGTGACGGCAGCGACGAACAGATCCAGAATACGCGGCCAGGGAAACGGAGAACAAGAGACGACGAGAAGATACTGCCGATCACCGTGAGTGGAATGTTTCGCGTATGCGAGCTCTACGTCAGTACTTAGATTAGGTGCACGTTAATGAACCCCAGGTGGTCGAAATTCCGGAGCCTTCCACTACGGCGTCTCACATAATCATAACGTGGTTTTGGGACGTTAAACGTCAGATATTATTATTAATTATTATTATTATTATTATTATTATTATTATATTATTATTATTATTATTATTATTATTATATTATTATGAGCTCTAGGTCAGGATGCAGCCTACCGGAAAGCCGAGTGTAAGCTTTCGACTTTTGATTTTGGCGTTAGCCATAAGTGTCTAGGCATGCGCTAGACCTGAAATGACCTGGACAGGTTTCGGACCGTGAATTTGCGATTGCCGAAAAAGTCACGTGACATCGTTCTCGTGCTTCTCGGCGTGCGAGAGCTCGTGCTTAATGGAATAGGTGTAGCGCTGCGTTTGGCTAAACGAGAGGCACTCTCACTACAACTCGAGGCACTTGCGTAGATTTAACTTTTGACAACCAATACTTTTAAGATCACTTTGACTTTACCAATCCCCTGTAGCCATGGTGACAGACGGTGCATTTGAAGATTTTTCGCGCCTCGCATGATGACATCGTGCTCGCATAAAAAAACATTACAACACAGGAAATTGCCAAAACTGTCTTTATCTGACGAATACCAGAACACGGCTACGTCACATCGTCCTTCAAGCGATAGTTAACCACGCCTACAGGTTTGTGTGATATCGGTTGAGAAGTATCGTAGGAATTTTCGAAAAGGCATTCCGCACAGGCGGGTGGTTTACACTAAGGAATTTCGCAAGCTAAGCATGCGAACGCTACTTTAGCAGGGTTCTTCAAGCTGCTTCGCGGTTTTACAGCGAAAGCTGTTATGAGATCATTTCAGCGGCCGTTTTGGCGCCGTTTTTGTCCGCCGCCGCCGCGGTGTCCGTAAGCGCTATCGCTCGAAATAAAATAAAAACGAAATATTTAAAAAATTCCAGCATGGAACCGAGGTTCGAACCTGAGCGTCTGCGTGTGAGCCCAGTCATTCAACCTCTG